>NC_141044.1:5207500-5305000 GCF_052040795.2 Danio rerio
TCATTAACTATTAACTGTATTGATTACTTGTTGCAGCCCTAAAACCATGATTGTGTAGACAAGATTTTTAATTATTTATTTAAACAAAGGAAGTCAAACTATCTTAACGAACTATCTTGTTTCGTTTTGGACTGGCATGAGCTATATCGGTTTGGTGGTGGTCCTCTAAAGACTTTCTGTCTGCCAGTGTGGTCTCTCTGGTTGACCGAGCAAGTCTAGGAAATCCAACCGAATGTGAAGACGCCATGAAACCAGGCTAGAAAGAAGAGCAACATCAGGTGGTCAGAATGTTGTCTTTCCATAAATATAATGGCTGCTGGTATCATGCAAATATGGCCCGCTTTACTTGGGTTAGGCCACCCTGGTGAGTGTTTATGGCTTTTGTGGTGCTAGTTAGCTATAGCAAGCTTCATCTGTATCCTCAAGTCAAGAGCTGACGATGGTTGTCAAGGCATCGGTCTGATTATTTTTGCAAAGTAGATGGTGTTGGAGCCAATCAAATGTGTCAGACAAAGACAGTGCTACATCCTCACCTTCCCATCTTGTCACCGGTACAAAGAGCATGCGAGATTTATTCCTTCCAGCGCTCTTTTAACCAATGGGAAAAATTGGCCCGTTTTTCGTGTTGGTGGATTTGGGCTGAATTAAAGCAGAAGCGGCTGTCAGACTCACGTTACTTTACCCATCCATAAATTCAGGAGGCGAATTATCACTTGATAGCGAGCATGAGGGACAGTGCTCTTCTTAATCGCCCGGCAGAACAAGCAGTCCATAAAGATGTCAAGACATTGTTAAATATTCATGGAGACAAATGAAGTAATGAATTAATGGACACATGAGTAATGGCCGGCTAATGTGATTAGAACAGACAAGTAATGCCCTTTGCCAGATCAATCTAACTCAGAGCATTAACCTGCAATACATCTTCCTCTCCCACATGGCTGTGACTTACACTGGGATAGTGCGCTGACATGATGGAAACCATTCAGATTTTATGCAATACAACGCTATTACTGTGTGTTGTCTACTAGGGCTGCACAATATAGCGTGTCACCGCATAGTGATCATTCAATAGGAAATTGTAGGATATGAGTTTGTATCATTATTTATTATTTGCACATGTTTTTGATGCCTGTGATTTTGTAAGGATTTTAAAAGCATTCAGGTATAAGAAACTGTACCATTTGGAACGTTAACCACGATTAATTTAATTTAATTGTTTTTATTTTTAGTATTCTGTACTTGAATACTGACTCGGGAAACGATGAAACACTTTAGTTTAATTGTTTCCTTTTCTTGATTGTTTTTATCGATAGTAATGCATGAAAATACTCGCAACACATGCAAATAGAGAAATGCACTGCAAATAGCACAGACAACAACGAAAATATGCTGGGGGACGCCAAAAAGTTTATAAATTGCTAATTAGATTTTATGGAGATGCAAATAGTAAGCATTAATTCATCAATCTCTGACTAAACATGTGCGTGAACATGCTCACAACACATGCAAATACAGAAATGCACTGCAAATAGCACAGACCACAATGAAAAAGTTTATAGAGTTTACTAGATTTAATGGAGATACTGCAGAATCATCCCAATCGATCTAACATTTTAAAGTGTTTCCAAATAGAGATAGTAAGTCATCTGGTGGAATTGTATTCATATCGAAATATATATCAATAAAAATAGAATATTGCAATGTTGGATTTTTCCAATATCTGGCAGCCCTGTTGTCTACCTTGTTAAAATATAGTATTGAATATTAATTTGGTCAGATGGCTTGGAAAAACTCATGTTTTTATTTTTTATATTGGTTGTAGAGCTTTATTCAGAAAAAGTTGTTTTCTAAAGGGTTTGACTTTTCCGTTATTATTTTAATAATTCACAATCAGGTTGTTATCATTAGCTAACTTAGGGCTCTATTTTAACAATCTAGACACAGTCTAAAGTGCATGCATTAACAGCGTTAACACCGTTAACAGCATTAACGGTGTGTCCGAATCCACTTTTGCTATTTTAAGGACAGAAAAACACGCTCTGCGCATAGTCTAAAAGGGTTGTGCTTATTCTCTTAATGAGTTATGGGTGTGTTTTGAGAATAACGTAGATCTGAGTCTCATCTCCCATTCCCTTTAAGAGTCAGTTGCATCGCGCCATGGCACTTTGCTATTTACAAGGAGGACATTGTAAGTGGAAAAATAAATGCTTCACTAGCACGAAAACAGTTAAACAGAGCATCTGCAGCGTGAGGATAAAGAATGAGCCTCCTTCATTCGACCTCTTAATCTTTACTTTACTTTTACTCTTTACTCCTTTGTTGGGGTAAGGAAACGGTGTTGTACACACTCCACGGAGGACATCCATTAGCCTGCATATTTAATTTCATATGTTAAGCGCAAAGATTGGTTTGAAAACTATTTCTAAATTCTGTTCTAATTTCCAGCAAACAAATAAATGAACAATAATATTGAAGTGTGCTTAAAAAAATATAGAAATAAAAAATCCAAAAACACATCTTATGCTTCCGAGTCTTATGCCCCTTATGCTATTTAAACAACGTGGCACAAAACATGACAATTAGGGTTGCGCTGGTCTGAAAATAGCAACAAATCACACCAAACAGGTCATGCACCTTATTGCACTGGGTGTATGATAAGGCCCTTAATTCATTAAGGGAAAGTTCACTCAAAAATGTAAATGAACTCACAATTCAATCACTCTTGGATGGTTTTAAACCTTTAGGAGTTTCATTTTTTTTGTCGAGCACAAAGGATCATATTTTAAAGAAGGCTGAAAAAATGTAACCATTGACTTTCATAGTAGGAAACCATTTGAAAGTCAAAGATTTCCAGCTTTCTTTAATAAATGAAGAGTTCAGATGCACAACACCTCTAAGTACCATCTGTAATGTTCCTCTACAATTAGCTTTTTTCTCAGCCTCTTATGTTTATGTTCAGTTATTTCATGTTACGAGTGATGAAAATAACCTATTCTTTCCTATAAAAGTGAAAACACTGAATCAAGACATGGGAGCCTGAGAAAAATACTAATATTAAAAGAAAAATTCACATGGCACTTATAGGTTTTTTGCATCTGAACTCTTCATATCTTCTTTTGTTTTCAACATATGAAAGTCAAACAGGTTTGGGACAAGTAAAAGTAAGTAAATGATGAAAGAAATTTCAGTTTTAGGTCAACTATCCCTTTAAGCTCACTATTTTTTTTCCCCATTTAGTCCCTTTTACTTATTTCAAGCTTGTTTATGTTTCTCTTTGAAGAATGTAGAACTAGTAACTACTGACTTCTATAGTTTATTAACATATAATATATATGTATATAAGTCAGAATGATAATTTGACAATATAAACATATGTTATTTTATCTTGAACAGATAAAAGAAACTCATAATTGTTTGGAAACATTGGAGGGAGAGTAAATGGATTGTTCAAACCAAAAATCTGAATTACTGAAACTTTAATGTGAATAAATAAACATTGCGTAACACTTTACCATAAGATTTCATTTGTTAACATTAGATACAGCATCAACTATCACGCATTAATAAGCAGTGTCTTTCTACATCATTTATCTTTGTTAAGATTAAAAAAAAGTTTGTGTTTGTTTAAAGTGCAATAATTTTAATAATCCAACTTTCCGTTTTAAAACACTGAAATGAACTAAAATAAATGAATTCTGCAGGCGCATTATTGTTAGTTCATGTTTATTATTATAAATACATACTAATGTTAACATCTGAAACCCAAAAAAAAAGGTGTAACTTCTAAAGCATTTATTCATTATATTTCATTTTAATTTTGATGCCAATTAGCAGTATTACTAAAATAAAAATGGCATATTTTAATATTATTTAATGAGCCTAAACTGACAAGGACCACAACAAAAAGATTTTTTTAATCCAACAAATAAATGAATAAAAATTGTAACAAATGTATCCAGCACTTGCTTATTAATTAATCAATCAGTGTTTATTAATTTATTGTTATTGATATATTGCATTTAAATGTTCAGTAAAGCAATAGGATTTTTTTGTTGAACAGAAACACTGTATATGGATGGATGAAAGGAAGTATATTAGCAAAAAATTATATATATATATATATTTATTATTTTTATATAATATAATATAATATAATATAATATAATATAATATAATATAATTAATATAATATAATATAATATAATATAATATAATATAATATAATATAATATAATTAATATAATATAATATAATATAATATAATATAATATAATATAATATAATATAATATAATATAATATAATATAATATATTTATAACAAAATAATAGTAACAAAAGTATAATATGTTTCCCTCTCCACATGGGAATATGTGCCAAGACCTTTTGACGCTCTTTAGGCAATATGCTGCTCTCAAGCGCACTCTAGAGATCAACACTGGCATTACTTTATTTTCCTTTTCTTCAACTCTATCCCATAACCCCACAAAGGGGTTGGACCTGTACGGTACCCCGGAGATACTTGTGTTTATGAGTTTGTGGTGCGCTCGGGGGGCTGAAGTAAGGTGAAAGTGATGTGATACATGATGAGTGTTAGAATTACACGGAGGCTGTGGCGAACAAGATAAATACGAGCAGGACGGGCAACATTGCGTTTTATTAGCAAGTGTCTATGGCTTTGATATAGTGTGTCTGCGGTTGTCTCTCGGTTTAAAACCCCCCGTTCCCCTGTAGCTTTATTAAGCTGGGCAGCTGAGCGCTGTCTGTTCCTCAAACAGACCTCGACACCCCCACCTCACACACACACACATAGCAGCTGCACACACTATCTCAGTTTTGCCCCTCGCTTTGAAGTTCACTTTGTGGCCCACACTGATCAGGGCCACAGGCAAAATATCAACTCCGGTAATGACACAAGCAAACACCGAGAGTTTATTTACATGGGTGAGGAAAAGACACTTGTTTGAAGGCTTCAGAGAAAACAACATCCCCGCATTTGGACACAGCGGGGTCTCCGTCTGATTGACTGAGTGGACAAAGTTCTCCTACTCTTTTTGTTTGACGCCTTTTGAAATTCTCCCAGTCTGGGAATGAAGCGCCTGTGGCAGAGGATGATAAATTAGAGGTACATACATTTCCCCCTCAATAAAAAGAAAAAAAAAAATCGGCTCTGTATGACAACATTTTCGAAGATGCTATGAAGACGGACGCCTCAGATTCATTTCAACCCCCCAAAAAATGAAAGGACAAAGAAAATGTCACGCTCCCGAATCATATATTCATAGGCAGAACTGCATGCTGTTGATATGCTTCATCATGTCTGCGTGGGAAATATAATATATAGTTTTATTTCAGTCTCATCGGTGAGCTAATTCACAGGGAAATAACTTTTTCCTTGTGTCGTAAACAATTCAGAATGCTAGCCTATAATGTGTTATGCTACTGTTCCTCTTATTGAAAAAGCAATCATAGTGCGTTCGTTTTGATCATATCAGCCTGATGATGGAGGTAAATCTAAACTAAATGCGACGCTTCTGCACGAAATGTAAATGAAAATATGACATTATTCAAATGAAGGCACTTTAATGTGCTTAAATCGAAATTACCAGGTTCCTCACTTTACTGAAACGCCGCCATCACTATATAAATGGCTCATGAAAATCAAAACATACCTCTCTGGGTTTATCATTGTTTATTTACCTCGTCTCATTTTCCAAAATGAAACAGTAAATGAAAACAGAATTTGCATGTACTGGTGTGTAAATTGTAAAGGAAGTCATTAAATCTGGCTTTAATGTTGTGTTTTAAATGTAAAACACTGATATACACTGTAAAAGAAAATATAACATGCAATTACTTCCTTAAAGAGCTATTTCTGCCAGATTTGATTTGATAAGTTGATTTCAATAGGTTGGTCTACTGATGTAAATCTCGACCAATTATTTAGCATTTATTTTACATTACCCAGGACCACCATGTTATTAACAACTGTTAACTAAGACTACTAGCGCAATAAAGTACCAATTAGCTAATAGTTAGTAGGGTAGTAGGCTATAGGTTTTGGGTATGATTAAGAAAGTATATTAAGATGTAACTACTAATAAACTGTTAATATTTTAATAGTAGACATGTAATAATCAAGTCATTAATTGTGTGAATTGTAAATTGAAGTCCCGCGAAATTATTATTATTATTTTTAGATTATGTTAGTTGTAAGGATAACTAGTGTCTGGTAAATGAGAACAGAATTTGCATGTACTGGTGTGTAAATTGTAAAGGAAGTAATTAAATCTTGCTTTAAAGTTGTATTTTAAATGTAAAACACTGATATACACTGTAAAAGAAAATATAACATGCAATTACTTCCTTAAAGAGCGATTTCTGCCAGATTTGATTTGGTAAGTTGATTTCAATAGGTTGGTCTACTGATGTAAATAATGTTCTTGACCAGTTATTTAGCATCTATTTTACATTAACCAGCACCACCATGTTATTAACAAACTGTTAACTAGACTACTAGCGCAATAAAGTACCAATTAGCTAATAGTTAGTAGGGTAGTAGGCTTAGGTTTTGGGTAGGATAAAGGAAGTATATAAAGATGTAACTACAAATAAACTGTTAATGTTTTAATAGTAGACATGTAATAATCAAGTCATTAATTGTGTGAATTGTAAATTAAAGTCCCGCGAAATTATTATTATTTTTAGATTATGTTAGTTCATTGAAAAAAAATATTAAAAGAGGATTCCTTGGATTTACTCAATTTTTTTACGTTAAGTTGTTGTAAACAATTTATTTGTGTTGAACTTAAACAAACAAATTAAGTTGAACATTATTAAACTTAATTTGTTCGTTTAAATTCAACACAAATAAATAGTTTGCAACAGTTCTGCATGCAAGACTTTTTTCAGTGTTGTAAGGATAACTAGTGTGTGGTAAATGAAAACTGAATTTGCAAGTACTGGTGTGTAAGTTGTAAAGGAAGTCATTAAATCTTGCTTTAATGTTCTATTTTAAATGTAAAACACTGATATGCGCTGTAAAAGAAAATATAACATGCAATTACTTCCTTAAAGAGCTATTTCTGCCAGATTTGGTAAGTTGATTTCAATAGGTTGGTCTTCTGATGTAAATAATGTTCTTGACCAGTTATTTAGCAACTATTTTACATTAACCAGCACCACCATATTATTAACAAACTGTTAACTAAGACTACTAGCGCAATAAAGTAACAATTAGCTAATAGTTAGTAGGGTGGTAGGCTTAGGTTTAGGTTTTGGGTAAGATAAAGGAAGTACATTAAGATGTACCTACTACTAATAAACTGTTAATATTTTAATAGTAGACATGTATTAATCAAGTCATTAATTGTGTGAATTGTAAATTAAAGTCCCGCGAAATTACTATTATTTTTAGATTATGTTAGTTGTAAGGATAACTAGTGTGTGGTAAATGAAAACAGAATTTGCATGTACTGGTGTGTAAATTTTAAAGGAAGTCATTAAATCTTCCTTAAAGAGCTATTTCTGACAGATTTGATTTGGTAAGTTGATTTCAATAGGTTGGTCTACTGATGTAAATAATGTTCTTGACCAGTTATTTTGCATCTATTTTACATTAACCAGCACCACCATGTTATGAACAAACTGTTAACTAAGACTACTAGCGCAATAAACTACTAATTAGCTGCTTATTAATAGTTAAGGTAGTAGTTGGGTTTATGTCTTGGGTAGGATAGGGGAGGTATATTAAGATCATACTTTATAACTAATAAACAGTTAATATTTGATTAGTAGATATGTAATAAGCAAGAAGTAATGTGAATTGTACCTTAAAAGTTTTATGAAATTAAAATATATTTTTAGATGATGTTAGTTTGAAGGATATCTAAACTATCGTGCTTCAAAACTGTGACAGAACTCATGTTTAGAAGACATAAACACTTAAAGCTTTAGGATTATCACCTTTTTTCACCTTTTTTCTCATCAAATCTTCTGACCAATCAAATGCTCTCTCATATCTCTCATGTCCCGCCCCCTTCAAGACCCTGCTTTTCATTTGATGCGTTTGATCTCAACCACTCTCACTGGCAGAGCTGATAAAAACAAAACGCTAGTGGCTGTTTTTTTATTAAGAGGGAGGCTGTTATGGACTATATGTTATGTTTTTGGCTTAGTCCCTTTATTAATCTGGGGTCGCCACAGCGGAATGAACCGCCAACTTATCCAGCATATGTTTGCAACTTTTAGATTTTTGAATTAAAGTCACAATTCATGTTATTAACTAAGACTACTAGCACAATAAACAACTAATTAGCTCTTTATTAATAGTTAAGGTATAGTTACACAGTGGATGTCCTTCCAGCTGCAACCCATCACTGGGAAACATCCACACATACACTATGGTCAATTTAGCTTACCCAATTCATCCATAGAGCATGTCTTTTGACTGTGGAGGAAAAAGGGGGAAAAAATGGGCTTTAACCTGCATGATTAACCTGTCCTGCATAGCTTCCCCTGAAGATATATTGTTTATTGCTGTTCAGGTATTTATTGCATATTAACCTCCTCTGATGTACTCTGATGTGCTATAAACATTGTTCAAATGCTCTTCAAATGGCTTGTTGTAAATGGGATGGGGATGACACATGCTCCACGAGGCCTCTTAACCTCAGCTTGTGTGAAGTTACTTATAGAATGTCCTGAAGGTAAAGGCACAGCAGTGCAGTCGACTGTACTGCGGTAATCTCTGCACTGCACACTGACCACTGACAGGAGCAAGACCTCAGGAAGACCTCTACACCTTTAGACTGACAGAGAAAAAGTAGATATAAGTTAAAAAATGTGCTTTTTACAGCAATCTTCAGTTATTCAAAGACATAGTATGAATCAGTATTTAATCTAATGAACTTTTTGTTGTAATTTAGGAAGTTTTCTTTTTTTCTGGTTCACTGAAGGATTTTTCCTGTAATATTTCTACAAAACATATATTTTTTTCTAATTGTGATAAATATTGTAATACAGTAAAAGTTATTTTTTTCTACTGTGAATAACATTTTATGAAACAGAACATTTTCATGTAAGCTAATTGTTCTTTATGCAGGAGATTCTAATAAAGAAACATTTTATTTTACCAGTGCAGAGCACAATAAAACAATTGAGAAATCACAGGAATACACTACAACTTGTGATATTAATGTACAAAATATTATTTTTATATTGTAGTAATATAGTTGTAAAAATATACCTTTTCTTTTGCACACAGAACATTTACCACAGTAATTTTAGAATCGTGTTTATCTAAACAAAGTTTAATTACGTTTGTTCTAAAAAGTTTTGAATCATAATTGTATATATATATATATATATATATATATATATATATATATATATATATATAGCACCTTTACCAGAGGTGTAAAGTTTACCTGCATAGCACTTTGCTAGCTGGCCTACGTTACACTCACCCCTAAACCTCACTCTCATCCCGTACAAGCCCCCACGTGTTGGCCTCCATTATATATATATATATATATATATAATTTTTTTCAGACCTACTTGTTGTGGACATGAAGCATGTCCAGTGGCACATTAGCCAAATCTAATCAAATTTTGTATGTTTTATTTGTCATAAAACACACAAACTTGAGGTTACCTGCACAGTGCAACCTAGTGGTCTGGATATTAATATATGAAATATTTATACTTTTTTTGCTAATAACTTATGAATGGTTTCGCCAAGAGTCACAAGACTGTCCTCTTTATAAAATAAAAAATAAAAATAACAGCTTTTGATTTGTCTTTTGTCTTGATTATTTTCTTGACAGAATCACTTTATCATGCCAAGCACATCAGTATCAGTTGTACCAATAACCAATATGCACTGTTTATTGTGGGAAACTTTTTTAACACCTTGCTCATGCTTACATCAAAGTTATCTCTTAAACATGTTAGAAAAAAAAAATCAATTCAAGTTAAGTTAATATTGAGTTTATTAAACTGATTTTATGGCATGATGCAGTCAGCATCTTAACTTGTATCTCTGCAAAGCTCTGCCATCCTGACATTAAACTCAATTATTCATTGCAGTTATTCTGATCCACCTGCAATGCTCAGCTCATCATTCTGCCTCTGTTGTGCTCGAACTTTTAACTGCTACTTCACTTTTTACATAACATTCAATCCAAACACTAAAATTTATTTTTATTTATTTTTTTTTTTTTGCTGCTAGTCCAAACTACCTTTTTAAAACAAGCCGAATCAACACAGTTATTGAGGTTGTTTTATGGTTAATCCACTTAAAGTTGTAAAAATAATTAAGTTAAGTTAATTTGTGTTGGGACAACATGAAGGAATTGTGTGGAACCCAGCATTTTTACAGTGAAGATGTACTGCAAGACATAAGAAGACCACTACAACAACGTCATTTATAATGATTGTCTGTAAAAACGCTGGGTGCCACACAATTCCTTCCTGTTGTCCCAACACAAATCGATTAAGTTAACTTGGTAGGTTTTACAAATTTCAGTGGATTGAATATGAAACAATTAAGTTGTCCCAAAAAAACTTAAAAACTGTGTTCTTAATTTATTTTAAATAAGTAGTTTGAACTAAATTTTGAAGTATATAAATAATAAAGTTAATATTTGTTTCATTTATTTTCTCTAATTTGAAGATCAGCAATACCTGCTGAATCTTTATAGAACATAACCGTACCTGTGCTTGCAGACTCCTCTAGTCTTCTCATCCTGTAGCAGAAGGACAAAGACCTCATCTTGAGCATTGAACTTACAGCCCTTCCTCAAGCAATCCTCGGCTCGGGCCTAATGGCTTTTATCATAAATATCAGAGCTGGAAAGGTTATGTTTAGATGGATACGTCTTTTTTTGTCCTTTTTAGAGTGTGCTTGACTGATACTGCGCTCGGGCTAATAGACGCCGCCTGATGGAGGAGGTTTTGGTGCGACTGCGTTAACAAGCAGGTTACATGTGGAGGTAATACAGTGCACATGAAATATCAGTGCTCATGTAAAGGTTACTTCAATATAACTTTCCACTAATGCAGCTTTGTCTGTATGCGAGTGTGAGAGCAAGAGAGAGCGCTTGCTAATCCAGCTCTATGCATGGATTTCATAGGACATGGTGGTTGTTTGCACATCTGATGTATGACATGTCGTAAAAATCATTGATAATCCATTATTAAGCCTTCATCGCCTTAGCATGATACCCATCAGTGTTAAAGTATGCCTGTCAGACCCATGTACATAATGACTTTATTACATAGCAATAATAAAGCAGGCCATTCCCTGAGGGAAGCGCTACAAATTAAATCAATACTTGACCTTATGGCTGTTATTCACTGTGACCGATCTCACGAGATATCAGAGATCTGCGCTCGGATGACTGCTGCGCGAGTGTGTTCAGAGAACTGAAGTGTCGATTTTTTTTATTATTATTTTTTTTTTTTGCAGGTTGAATTCCCAACGAACAAAAACAATACCTTTCGCTGCACTCTAACTCCCAGGTGCCCATTAGCCGAGACCTTTGGGGACGTAGTAAAATCTCCCGGGCAGGTCTTTCTTGCCGCATCGAGTAAATGGGTCATTAGAGATGACACTAATGCATGATGCTGATTACCGGCCACACGCTTCCCTGACCACATGACACCTGACCCCTCCACCACTCCGGCTGCATTAGGGGTAAATGATGAGGAAAAAGATGTGACCTTTTGCCGTGCGGCAGAGACTGACGACGTCCAGAGGACAGGACACGCAAGTGTGTTCGCCCGGCTGCACGATGAATGACTCACTCTGAGAGTTGGATCTGCAACTTCAGAGAATAGATTTGCTTTTTTCAGTGGAATAATGATGTTGGTTGATATTATAGCAAAGCTTAGAGCACATCCTGATTATCTTACATAATCTGACATATTTAAAAAAAAAAATGTACTGGCCCCACCAAAAAAAAAAAAAGGAAGTAAATAGCTATTTTTTAGCCGCAGATTTTAAATAATGTGTCAACAAAGTCTGTGACTCTAGAATTTCAATACCTAACAATTGTTAAAAGTGTTTTGCAAACAAAAAGAGCAGAGGAAAATGAGGTATTTTATTGCGGTTCAAAATTATTTAAAGGGCACCTAGGTTACCCCTTTTTTCAGATTTAATACAAGTCTTTTGCGTCTTTAGAATGTGTATAAAAAGTTTCAGATCAAAATACCCATCAGATTTTTCATTGTACCTTTTACAAGATGCTGTTTTATACTGATTTCCAGCAGGGGGTGGTTTTGTCGTACTGCGCCTTTAAGCCGAGTTCTGCCCGCCTACTATTTCTACATGCCTCCTCCCTCAGCTGCGTCAGACAACAGACAGACTTAAAGGAAGAAGGTCTCACGTAGCGTAGATACTACAGTAAGAACTAACTTTTACTAATCAGTATTGTGAAGTTGCATTGATGAGTCACACACAATATCGTTACGAAGTTAACGCGCGCGCACACACTCACACACACACACACACACACACACAGATACACACACAGGCAGGCAGACAGAGCGCGCTTAGCTTAGTTAAGGCTAACCTCAAGTACTGTGTGGATATCTGTTATGCTAATGTACAAAATAAACCTGATTTAACTTCCACAAACCGGGATTGAAGAGTCTTCTTTTATAATTGTTCTGACACGCGGCTGTGCTGATGAAGTAAAGCTGAAGTAAAACGCTGTAATTAATTACACACATATTCTGTTTTAAAACACTTTAAACATGTGAAACTTACTCTTAATCACATTTGATGATGATTGCTGATCCTAGCGAACAGAACAGACCTTTTATTCCCGGTTGCTTTGCGTATGTCTGTCTGGTCTTGTTGACATATACACGCGACTACCGGAACATGTTAATGCGCGCAGCTGTCAATCAATTCGGTGGGCGGGGGGGATCGCACACCTACGTAATGGTGCGATCGATATGAAAACAGCTCCAATTGGCCGACCCTTTTTTTTGTAGTTAAATTGAATAAAAAGGACTGGGTGTGTTCATACCACCCCAGTATGCCGGTCTATACACTATACCAACACACAGATCTGTCCAAACAGCTTGGAAAGTAGATTTTTTACCATAGGTGCCCTTTAACAAAAGGTGGCTGACTTATCAAACTGACTTATCAAACAACTTTTTTAGTTGCGTTGTTCACATGTAAATGTCTTCTTCCAGGACGTCAGAAACAGACTTTTTCTTTTAGCCTTATAATTTGATGTTGCCGCCATGTTGCTGTTTCATCGCTATACTGGTTGTCACCAGGTTACGGAAAAAAATAGCATGCTCAAAACATCAAATCAGATAAGAGGAACCGGAAAGCAATATGGTGATTACGACATCACAGAGAAGGTAGTGTTTAAAGACTTAAAAGCACAAACTTAAAATGCACGGAATTGACAAATAGTCGCAGACAAATTAAATGTTAGTGACAAGGCAGCACTGTCCCGATCAGGCCCGTAATGATCCTGTCTACTGTCCCAAGCGTCTCTCACGCTGGCCCTGGGCCACCGGACAGTCCTTATTGTTAAGCCCTGACTTCACCTCAATTCAATTCAGTTCATTTTTATTTGTATGGCGGTTTTACATGTAGATTGTGTCCAAGCAGCTTCGCAAAGAAGATTATAGCAAATTAATACAGTGTAGTTCAGTTTTCAGAGTATAAGTTCAGTTCAGCTCAGTTCAGTTCAATGTGTTTTAATATTCACTGCTGGGAGTCCAAACACTGAAAAGTAGTTAATCGATGCGCAGCTCTACAAGTGCCGAACTATGCAAGCTAGCGGCAACAGTGTCGAGGAAATAAACTTTACCAATGGGCGAAACCTGGCTCAGTTTTCACGACCATTTTTCATATGGCAAAATATCTTGTGGAGAGCTGCAGTCTCGGCACCGGACGCTGGAGATCCGCATCCACACCGGCGTTTCACCCATCGTTTCTGAACAACTCTCCATCAAGTGACCACACACACACTCTGGCATGCACGGCGATGTGCTTTGAGCACATCTACCCATATGAGAGTTTTGCACGTCAAACTGTTCATCAAGGATCTACCGCTGGATCCGCACACAGTATTGTTATTATTATTATTTCCTTTATTTAGCCAGGAGATCACATTGAGACAGTACTGTCTCTTCTTCCAGTGACACTTGGTCAAGATGGCAGGCAGCACATAAAGTTTCACATAAAAATCACAAAAACAATACCACAAAATTACAAAATCATCATGTTAAACGTGATATTTATTTCATCTTGTTATCTATATTTAATGTCATATTCCCCAACTGGTCTTTTGAATCTATTACTTGTTCTCAAGTAACATGTTTTGGCTAAGCGCAAAGATAAGCTACTAATTAATGTAACCACATTCACTGATTCTGCACATTTGACTGATTGCTTGCTTTTATTTCCTATATTGTATAAACTTATTGCACGTTATACTTTTACAATGGCCATTATTGATTATTAAAACTGATATTCAGAAAAAGTAAAGGCATGTTTTGTATTTTTCAATGAAAATTAAAGAAGGTAGTAATGTTAAAGGCTGCATTTTGTTATAACTATGCATACAGTGAAGATGACGGTCATATAAATATGCCTCAACAATGCCTCAACATTTTTGGTGTCTGTTAAGTTAATGTGGAAATGAAAATATATAATAAAATGAAAACATGATATAAGGAACTGCCTTTTATTATTAAGAAAGTGAAACAACGTAGCCTGGGTGATGCGAATGACGTTAGAAAGTACACTGTTGGATGGCGTAACCGTAGCAAAACTTATGTGTTTTAAAATGAAAACGTATTAGTGTAAACAGGCATTAGTTCCCAGAGATCTGCAGACCTGCAAAGTTTAGTTATAACCCTGATTCAACACACTAATGCCGAGTTCAGACTGCATGATTTTAGCCCCGATTTTGACTCGCCAACAGGTTTTGAGAAATCGCAGACAAATGCCTGAAATCACAGGCAAATCAGTGCTCATTCACATGAGTAACAATCACACAGTGTGAACTATCAAAGATGAATGGATGAATAGAAGTCTGAATGGAATGAATGGAAGTCTATGGGAAGAAATGTCCAGTGTGATCGCAGCTTCAGGGTTGGGGCAGGAGTAGGTGTTGACGTTAATAACTATGAGGGTTGGGGTAGGTGTAGACATTGATAACTTTGAGGGTTGGGGTAGGTGTAGACGTTAATAGCTGTGAGTTTTGGGTTTAGGATTGGGGTAGGTGTAGACATTGATAACTGTAAGGGTTGGGTTTAAAGTTGGGATAGGTGTAGGTGTAGTTGCTAGTAACTGTGAGAGTTTGGTCTTAAGGTTGGGGTAGGTGTAGACATGGATAACTGTAAGGGTTGGGTTTAGGGTTGGGGCAGGTGTAGACATTGATATCTGTGAATGTTGGCTTTAGGGTAGGTATAGACATTAATAAATGTGAGGGTTGGTTTTAGGGTTGGGACAGCTGTAGACATTGAAAACTGTGAGTGTTGGGGTAGGTGTAGATGTTAATAACCTTTTGGGTTAGATTTAGGGTTGGAGTAGTGTAGACATTAGTAACTGTTAGGCTTAGCGTACGTGTAGACATTGATAACTGTAAGGGTTGGGGTAAGAGTAGGTGTAGACGTTACTAACTGTGAGGGTTGGGTTTAGGGTTGGGACAGGTGTTGATAACTGTGAGGATTGGGGTAGGAGTAGGTGTAGACGCTACTAACACTGAGGGTTGGGGCAGATGTAGACGTTAATAATTGTGAGAGTTGGGTTTAGTGTTAGAATAGGTTTAGATGTTAATGACACACATGGTAATGGGTAATTTAATAATTAATATAAACAATTCCTGTTTCAAGCAACAATCAGTTGTACATACATGTCCACTATGTATTAGGCCTGATCCAGTATGTCATCATGTTACAGGCTTCAGTGAGGACACACTCCAGAACGTGGCCGAAGACTGCTTTATAACTGCTGCCTTTGAAATTGTGAACTTTTTGAGTCAGTAGTTTTTTCTTTCCTTTTTTTTTGATGTTGGCTTTGACGTGACCTTTCTGTGTGTGACAGAGACTGATGATGATGAGTGGACACGCAAGTGCGCTTGTCCTGCTCCATGATAAATGGCATTCAGAGAGTTTATCTTTAGTTGCAAATTCAGAGTATACCTGTCTCAGAGAAATAATGATCTTGACTTATGCTAGTATGTAAATCCACAACCTATTATACCCTGACAAACTTTTGAATGAAAAGAGTAGGTTATAAACATTGAGGAGAACTTCTTTCAGGACACATACACGGGTTTAAGAAAACTGTATTATTTATTATGTTATTACTTAATATTTGTTTTTTTCTACTATGGAAGTCTATGGTTAAAGGTTTTCAGCATCCTGCCAAATATCTTCTTTAGAGTTACACAAGCTTAAACGGAAGAATTATTCGAAGTGGTTTTATAAATAACAAGCTTCAGATTTTAGCTTTTAAATCCCATTTCCATCTGTCATAAGTGCTTTTATGTAAAGAAAATGTAAATTACTGTTTGTGGAAATCAACATCATGCTACAAATGCCTCCAAGTGAGCTCAACTTTATGCTGAACTCTAAATATTCCTTTAACGTACAAAAAAAAAGAGAGAGAAAAATGACACGCATCACCTTTAATCTGAAAATATATTTCTTTCTTGAGTGTGTTTTTGTGAGGTGTGTGAAGTGGGTTTCTGTTGATGCTTGTCACTCCCACTGTGCGGCGGGCTCCTTGACCTGGCTGTGAATGTGCAAAATGTGTGTTTGTGTGAACGAGTGTGTGTTCGTCTGTCAGGAGAATGCAGTCAGACAGGTGATGTGGGTGAGTATTCCATTAGGCTGATACAGAATACCTTCCCAGCATGCATCTGCCTGCGTTCCAGGATCAGGCCTGTCAAAGCCAGGGGCCGGAGTGATGGAGCGCTCCCACTATGGTGCATGCCGCCCTGGTTTTCACCCGTGCTCGACCGCTGGCGCACCACCACTGGAAGCCGGCAGACCTCACAATGTAGTCCAGATGTAGAAGTGCGTACAGTAGGATCAGTGGGAGTACGCCAGCTTCTACCTCTGGGTCAGGGGAGTGCTTGAAAGCAGATTATGATATTATTTCCCTTCTGTCCTCGACTGACGTCTCCGGGGTCTGCCGTATTTCCATTACAGCTCCAGCACTTACACCAGTTTTTCAAGTCTGTCAGGCAATAACATGTTGTGGCCAAAACTTCCCCAGTGGAGGCTTGGACTGACCGACACGCATAAAAAAAATCTTCAAATCCTAATGGAAGTTGTTTGGTTGTAGGTTGCCTGACAATTTAGCATCAAAAGTCCATATTTATGACAAAACAAGTTTTGCAGCCTAAATATTATACAAGTATGAACAGAAGGAGAATAAGTATTTTGGACGTACTTTATATTAGCTAGCTTAACAACAAGCATTTCCATCCAAATATATGAATTACACTGTAAAAATATCCATATATTATCATGTGAGTTTTCATATTTTCTGATTCACAAGTGTTTTTCGCTTATTTAAGGTTGTGAATTGCATTGTGACCTTGATCTCTGCTCTATAGACTTTTAATATTGAAAATTCACTTCTACATTTTAGCAAAGTGTTTTACATTTAAGTAGTTTAGTAGAAATAATACAATGTATTAGTGGTGTTACGGATCATGGTTGATCCGTGATCCGTACAGATCACAACCCACAGCTCGGAGCGCGGATTAATAACTTTTTTTTAACTTGTAGGTTAATCTGACATTTATAACCATTGCAGAGAGATCGCCTTCCACATCATTCAAATCACAAGTATGAAAGCATTTTTGGCTTCCCTGTAAAATATAATGATGATGGACGAAGTTGTGGTTTGGCCTAAATGCTTTCTTAGGTTATTAATTAAAGGTGTTTTCAGTCGCTGTTTGTTTATCCATGCATTCAGTGTAAAGCTCCACAATCCAACATTAAAATACTGTGATTTCAATTTAAACCCGCGCAACATAAATGATAAATGATAATGATTTGCATTTGTTTATTAATCTTTCGAAGCGCTGCATTCAAATCTGCGTTTGATCGAGAGAGATTCAGTTTTTACACTTTTTTAGTTACATACAAACATTTAAATAACACAGAAGTAGAGGAAGAACAGTTTATAGTTCAGATATAAACACTGAAAACACTGATGTTTATGGTAAAGATTAAAATCGAATGGAACTTGATGCTAGTTGAAGATTCTTGTTCAAAATTAACTGTAACAACACAAACAAGCAGCAAACATATTGTTTTCAGTGTACATTGAAGACAAAGCTTAACATAAAGATAAATCAACAAACAAAACTTCTGATAATAGCTATTTGTTTTCTAGTTTTTAAATTAATATAATTTCTGTTTAACGGAGAGATTTTTGACACATTTCTAAAAATAATAGTTTTAATAACTCATTTTTAATAACTGATTTATTTTATCTTTGCCATGATGACGGTAAATAATATTTTACTAGATATTTTTTAAGACACTTCTATATAGCTTAAAGTGACATTTAAAGGCTTAACTAGGTTAATTAGTTTAACTAGGCAGGTGAGGGTAATTAGGCAATTTTGCATAACGATGGCTTGTTCTGTAGACAGTCGAAAAAAAAATTAGCTTAAAGGGGCTAATAATTTTGACCTTAAAATGTAAAAAAAAAAAAAAAACTGCTTTTGTTCTAGTTTAAATAAAACAAATAAGACTTTCTCTAGAAGAAATAATATTATTAGACATACTGTGAAAATTTCCTTGCTCTGTCTATCATGATTTGGGAAATATTTAAAAAAGAAAAAAAAATCAAAGAAAGGGGGGCTAATTAATCTGACTTTAACTGGATATATATAAAGATCTGGAGTTGACATTTGCAGATGTATATTTTATATATATATATATATATATATATATATATATATATATATATATATATATATATATATATATATATATATATATATAGCTGCAAATGTCAACTCCAGATCTGTTTATCGCAATGCAAAGTGTATTTTTCTTTTGTGAGTTTAAAAGCTCCTGAGTTTATTCTGTGCAATTATTCTGATATCAGTGCGAGCATTTCCCTACTAAATGAGGTGGAGCAGTTTTGTTTATGCTAAGGGAGAAATATTAATCTTTAATACTTCGCGTGGGATGGGGTTGGCAGATTGACCCAGTAAGAGTCGTGTTCGGGTGGGGGTGGGGGGTCTCCATGAGAGATAGAGCTGCGCTTTTCTGACAGATGTAATAGTCGAAGTGATTTAGCCGCTAAGAAGACAACATACTCATTAGAGAGCCATCCCTCGAGACCGATTAGAGCAGGAGAGATGCAATAGCAACTTCGGTAATTGATACCAACTTTGAGCTTATGACACTTATTTAATGATTTTCCGGAGAAAAAAAGAGAGAAAGAAACAGGTATCAAATGAACGGCACAGTGAGATGTTCTTCCTCGCAGATGTTTGGGAATGAATTTGATAGAATTAATACTATCAAAGAGATTGTCGTATCGGAGGGGTGTACCCTGGGAGAATATTGCATCTTAAAAATCATATTAGCCCCATTGTTAGCCTCATATATTTGCATATCGCTGATTAAATGAGGAGGAAATAAACAAGCTGTCAGTGTCGGTTTTGTTTTTATGATGTGGTAGACGGGATTTTATGACACATGGTCATGGGATTGAAGCAAACTCGGAAACAATTACGACTCGATTTACCACAATTGTTGTGCGGTAATGCTGATTTAGGCTATAATAAACTTAAACGTGGATGTTATAAACAGGAGGGAAGCACGTTTACTGTCATTGCACTATCAATACTGTCATTATGCTTTGCTCTATTTTAGGGCATCATCGGATGGCATCTTTTGGACTTGCATGCAAAGTTAAAATCTATACACTGTACACAAATATCTGGTTTCACACAATCAATTTTAACATAAAGGAATTAAGTTGGCTTATGAGTTTTTACAAACTCAAGAAGTGTGTTGTTTATTTTTAATAAGTAGTTTGAACAAACAGCAAACATAATTTTTGTAGCGTAATATAAGTATATATGATGTACTACAATGATAATTCCCACAGTAATTAAGGTTCCATTTGGCACTTATACCAGTGAAGTGAATGGCACCGGTGTAAAAGCTTGATTATGTTAACATTCCTAATGAGTCTGAGGTATAGTAGTAGTAGTTAGGTTTAGACTAAAGCATATGCACACTTTACCTCTCTATAACCCAAACCTAAAATAACCAACCCAGGCTCATTCTGAAAACGTAGCCCTATATACATTTCTGGAGATCGCGAATTATGTAGCCAGAAGTACGTATGGCTGCATTTCATCTTTAAATGAATGCTAGGGGTTTTGTCTTTAAAATGAACGCTGCTCTTATCAGTTGACCGCATACCTCCATGTTGATGGCTTTCCCACTTTTACCAGTTTGTCTAGTTAGCTTGCCATTTTCGTTGGTGGACTTAGGATGCAGGCAGCACGGTAGCACAGTGGGTAGCACAATCGTAAGAAGGTTACTGGTTCGAGCCCCGGCTGGGTCAGTAGGCATTTCTGTGTGGCGTTTGCATGAATGGATGAACTTGAGATGCAGAGAGGATTTGACCACAACAACGGGGTTCGAGTATGGTGAAGAACGGTTCCAGAAAGCAGGTAAGACAGAGAAAAAAAACAGGAGCTAAAAATAAAAATAAGCAAATAAATAACTGGGTGAGAATGTGGTAAATGGTGAATTTTCTGGATTGCTTTTTAAAACTGTCGGTTGGGTTTAGCGAAGGGGATGGGCTGTTTAGTCGGTGCTTTTGAAAACTCTATTGATTGGGTTTAGGAAAGAAGGAGGGTGGGTCAGCCGATTGGTCAGTCAATCAGTCAGTCAGTTAGTCAACAGCGGCCTCTGGTGGATTTACGTGAGAACAGCAAGTGCGAATGGCACTCGCAAGAGAAATTAACAATCTCAAAAGACATACACAGTGGCCTCTGGTGGATTTGTGAAAAGAAAAACTGCAAAACAATTTACCTCATGGGATGTATTGCTCTTCGGAAATTTAAAAGGGGTATGTTTACAGAATGAGCCTGGGTTGTTTAGGTCCCTCAATGACACCTTGACAGCTACCTTGATAAATATGATAAATATACACCTTGATAAATATGTTTGTGTTTACACTAACACACCAAGTTCAACTTAATATGTTAAGTCAGTTTGAATGATATAAGTTGAGATGACTAGAAAAGTAAATCTTGATTCAACTAAAACGATGTAAGGCAGCAAGAATTATTTTACAGTATATAAGTGCACAATATATGCAATAATATATAGTTTACCTTTTTAAAAAACGTTATTAAAAGAATTAAATCTAAGACCTTACATTTCCTCAACTTCACAATACAAGGTGTTTGAGCTGAGCTGCACCCTCACTTTTGATAAATGTAGTTAAACGTGTGCTATTACTACTTCTTAACACTGCAGGACAGGTTAGCGCAACACCGTCTTTGCAAATAGGCTAATCTTTGCCTACTTATGTCCTACTATGAACCGTTATGGTCCAGTCGACCTTCCTTCCTGTGCCAAAATAGTGAGCTCATCCTGCAGCATGTTCTTCTTGCAGTAAATATATATATTAATACTTCATGCATATTCCAAAATACAAGCATCAGATATTACCATGTGTTCCCTTGGCAGGCTAAGTGTTGGAGCTCATGCTTTGGGATTTGGGTTTGGTACAGTTCTCACCGCAGCGGGAGTCTGTGGCAATCCGGCTGGGTGGGTAATGATATCAGATGCCTCTCTTCACAACAACAGGTGCCTTGGCATGGCCGCTCTCCACCTCCACGCTGGGGTAATGACATCAGCAGCAAGCACTGTTTAATTATAGTCCTCTAGAGCTCAACCCTATAACGCACGACATCGCAAAGTGCAGATACAGTCGAAGTCAAAATTATTGGCCCTCGTGAATTGCAACAGCAAATCAGAAATGGTTGGGACAGTATTGAAAACGCAAATAAAATAAGAAAGTAGTAATTTCTAAATTAACTTTGACTTGTATTTTATTGTAGGCAATACAGGAAACATTATTTAATGTGTTCCTCATTATTTATATTGTTTGTTTTTCTAATAAACACCTATTCCAATTTTGGTTCTTGCAACACATTTCAAAAGCAGTTGGGACAGTAAAGCATTTACCACTTTATAATGCTGCCCTTCCTTTTTTAAAACACTTAAAATACATTTAAGGCCTGAAGATACCAAGTGATGAAGTGCTTCAGGCGTAATTTATGTCCCATTCATCCTGCAAAAATGTCTTAATGTGGACAACAGTATGGGGTCTTTGCTGTTGCATTTTGTGCTTCAAAATGCGCCACACATTCTCTACTGGAGACAGGTCGGGACTGCAGGCAGGCCAATCAAGTGCCTGTGCACTCGTCCTCCGCACCCAAGTCATTATAATGTGTGCAGATTGTGGTTTTGCATTGTTGTGTTGAAATATGCATGGCTGTCCCTGGAAAAGAAGGCAGCTTATTGTGCTCCAAAATCTCTATGTACTTTTCAGCATTAATGGTGCATCACAGAAGTGCAAGTTACCTTTGCTAAGGGCACTGACACAACCTCATACCTTCACAGACCCTGGCTTTTGGACTTGTTGGGCTTTTGGACCACCCCTCCCCCCCAAAAAAAAAACCTTAAGTACTGATTCATCTAACCACAGTTTACGTTTTCACCGTGTGATGATCCATCCCAGATGCCACAGAGCGCAGAGAAGTTGGACACTGTTAACATAGGGCTTCTTTTCAGCATAGTACAGTTTTCACTGGCATGTGTGGATGTAACTATGTATTGTGGTAATTGACAAAGGTTTGCCAAAGTAGTCCTGAGCCCATGTGGTGATATCGCTTATTGATGAATGACGATTCCTGATGCAGTGCCAGCTGAGGGATCGTAGATCACAGATGTTCAGCTTAGGCTTGCGCCCTTGTCCTTTACACACTGAAATTCCTCCAGAATCCTTGAATCTTTTAATGATGTTCTGCACTGTTGAAGGTGAAATATCCAAATGTCTATCTTTCTTTGAGGAACATTGTTTTGAAATATTTTAATAATTTTCTCACGTATTTGTTGGCAAATTGGCGATTCTCAGCCCATCTTTGCTCCTAGAGGACCAGACCTTTCTTGGATGCCACTTTTGTACCAAATCATAATAACAGTCACCTGTTGGCATCACCTGTTTCAAATCGCATCCCTATTTAACCAATTTACCTGATTACTAGCCCTAAACTGCTCCTGTCCCGACTTTTTAGAAATTTGTTCGCTTTGACTCATTGGATGGAAACCCTGCTTTATGTGCATGTATTATATGCAATATTTCTGTTTTGCGCACAATGTAATTTGCATCTTTGGATGGAAACATAGCAGACTGTCAATATGATTTCCTTTGAGGTGAATGAAATTTGCTTTTGTATTAATGTCACGTGATCCCCTGAAGTACACAGGTATGATCTGCTTTTGCCCAGAGAGACACAGCAAAGAGCGAGCCAACACGGACCATGAACCCATCTGAATTACGCATAAAGTTGAATTTTAATGCAGATAAAAGATTCAGTAAATCTCTTATAGACGTTGGGTGTCTTGAGTCTGCATGATGGCTGTTCTGACTGGCAGGATTGTGATATAAACAGAAAGCTATTAGTAGTTTTCGAAAAGGGGGATGAGCAACTAAATGTCCTGCCCTGTTTAAGTTGAGATTATGTCAGACATCACATAAAAATGCGCATTACAAAGCATCCAATAGGACTTTTTAATTTGTAACTCTTGTATTCGGTTTGTGATTGGGATGATTTAATTATCCATATTGGAATACTGGAATGGTCTTTTTCTATAATACAAGTAGAGCGGGCATTCAAACAGGAAAGTAGTTAGCACTGAGGTGTTTGAGTTTATGTGGTTATTACTGTAATTTTAGTTAATACATGTTTGTAGACATTATGGAAGGTCACCCAGAAGAATCTGGCAAGAGCAGAGCAGGTGTATAGCAATCCCTTAGCATCTATTCATGCAGCACAAGAGAAAATATTTACTGTACTCTCTACAAAGGTCAAAATAAATGAGGAGAGGTATTGTGGGAAATAATATGGCAGTCCATGACATCTGGATAGATTAGATTTCTCGGTGGAACTCCGAGTTAGCTGAGAAGAAGTAATGTTCTGCTTCATTAAGGAACAAAAACAAACAGGTAATATATATTAATATATCTATCTATCTATCTATCTATCTATCTATCTATCTATCTATCTATCTATCTATCTATCTATCTATCTATCTATCTATCTATCTGTCTGTCTGTCTGTCTGTCTGTCTGTCTGTCTGTCTGTCTGTCTGTCTGTCTGTCTGTCTGTCTGTCTGTCTGTCTATCTATCTATCTATCTATCGTCATTCTATCTATCTATCTATCTATCGTCATTCTATCTATCTATCTATCTATCTATCTATCTATCTATCTATCTATCTATCTATCTATCTATCTATCTATCTATCTATCTATCTATCTATCTATCTATATATCTATCTGTCTGTCTGTCTGTCTGTCTGTCTGTCTGTCTGTCTGTCTGTCTGTCTGTCTGTCTGTCTGTCTGTCTGTCTGTCTATCTATCTATCTATCTATCTATCTATCGTCATTCTATCTATCTATCTATCGTCATTCTATCTATCTATCTATCTATCTATCTATCTATCTATCTATCTATCTATCTATCTATCTATCTATCTATCTATCTATCTATCTATCTATATATATCTATCTATCTATCTATCTATCTATCTATCTATCTATCTATCTATCTATCTATCTATCTATCTATCTATCTATCTATCTATCTATCTATCTATCTATCTATCTATCTATCTATCTGTCCATCCATCTATCCATCCATCCATCCATCCATCCATCCATCCATCCATCCATTTATCTATCTATCTATCTATCTATCTATCTATCTATCTATCTATCTATCTATCTATCTATCTATCTATCTATCTATCTATCTATCTATCTATCTATCTATCTATCTATCTATCTATCTATCTATATATCTATCTGTCTGTCTGTCTGTCTGTCTGTCTGTCTGTCTGTCTGTCTGTCTGTCTGTCTATCTATCTATCTATCTATCTATCTATCGTCATTCTATCTATCTATCTATCGTCATTCTATCTATCTATCTATCTATCTATCTATCTATCTATCTATCTATCTATCTATCTATCTATCTATCTATCTATCTATCTATCTATCTATCTATCTATCTATATATATCTATCTATCTATCTATCTATCTATCTATCTATCTATCTATCTATCTATCTATCTATCTATCTATCTATCTATCTATCTATCTATCTATCTATCTATCTATCTGTCCATCCATCTATCCATCCATCCATCCATCCATCCATCCATCCATCCATCCATCCATCCATTTATCTATCTATCTATCTATCTATCTATCTATCTATCTATCTATCTATCTATCTATCTATCTATCTATCTATCTATCTATCTATCTATCTATCTATCTATCTATCTTAAAGGTGAACCGGGCTACTCTGGTTGTGCTGTGTTTTGAGTGAGCAAAAACAGAACTTATTCTTTTGAGTGATTTGAATTAAAGTACCTACACTGTTGCACTGCATGCAATTTTAGCACCTGAGAACAGCTTAGAAAGATGTATGTTTGTAGGGTTTTTTTGTCGTAAGCTCTCTTTTATACCATCACAATGAAGCTACAGGGGGAATAAAAACAGGTTACATTTGTATATGCTGCCAAGGCAGATTGGGTGCTAACAGTGTTTTCACAGGATGGAGGGGTAGTCAAGAGGAATTGATAAATACAAATATAAAAATTATAGTAAGACTCAATTCTGATTCATATGAGTAAAAACAACAGAATTAACCAACCCAGGCTCATTCGGAAAATGTACCTCTATAAACATTTCTGGAGCGTGCCAAATATGTTACAGGAGCTACGTTTTTTTGCAGTTTTTGTTTTTGCCAATCCACCAGAGGCCGCTGTGTACGCTTTTTCAGATCTTAAATTTCTCTCGCAAGTGCCTTTCGCACCTGCTGTTCTTATGTAAATCCACCAGAGGCTGCTGTTGACTGACTGACCAAACGACCGTTCCACCCACCGTAGTCCTTCCCTAAACCCAAAGAGTAATGTTATAAAAAGCATCAAATAACCCTTCCACCCCGTCTTAGGGTCTTAGTTTTTAAATGGCATTTTATGACGATAACGATCCACATCCACACTGGCGTTTTGCATTTTTGAGCAGCCCTCCTTCCTCACTACCGCTGAAAACGCACATCACGTGACCACACACAGTCACACACAGACACGCACACACACAGACGCATGCGCTCGAGACAGCGGGTTATTAGACTGCTTCAATCTTTCACTTTCACACTTGTACTTGGTAATTTTAGCAAACACCTCAGATACTGTTGGCTGGTTCCTGTTGGTTGAGCACAGGAACACAGATGAGCATGGACACAGATCACTGCCTATTCACGAGTCCCGCGAAAAAAAGTGATTGACAGGTTGCAATTATGTGTGCAACTTATCTTTATTCATTTACTGTATGATTTGTTTATGATTTTGTTTAATTTTTCTTTTTTAAATCAAAAATTAAATCGAATCGTGACTTTAGAATCGAAAACGTAATCGAATCGAGTATTTGGAGGATCGTGACACCCTTAGTAAGTAAGCATACACAATTAAAATGTCATTTCCACTAAAATAAAATAATCAATCAAGATAATTTCTCACTGGCTAGAAATTTATTCTTGCAAATTAAGCTTTTGCTTTACTTTTTTATAAACAGTATTTTAAGATTTACAATGACAGAAAAGTTGTACAAGTGTCTCATGTCATCATATAAAATAATAAAGCCATCTTTTATACAATCATTCATCGGTTATAATCATTTAAATATAAATATCGAAGTAATTATTTAGTGAAGGGTAAGGGTGCTTTCACATCTGTAGTTCGCTTCATTTGGTCCACACCAAGGGTAATAAATGATACATTGTTGCATTTTCTGCCATCTTTGGGTTGTTTTCACACCACACTGCTGGCTTTGGTCCGAACCAGTTGGAATAAACCAAAATGCACTCATCTGAAAAAATCCACATGTCTCATTGGCCAGATGTTGCTGAACATATTTCCTAAACTGCTTATTGATTGGTCAGAATTCAAACAAACAAAATCAAAAATAAAAAAAAATTATGGAAAAAATCAAAACAAAACCGGCAGACACAAAATGTCGCTTTTTACTATGAAGAGAAGACTGCGCTGACTGATTGTATCCCTGCTTTAGACAAACTATACATTTTGAGAATGAAGCGCGGCCCCGGCTGAACAACAGGGTTTTAATGCATCGCTCGTCACTTCAGGAGGAGGCGTGAATTAATTTAGCTAAACTGCGATATGGTCATCTTGCGGAAATATTACCAACAATCCATCAGGTGATGTTTTCCCCTCTCTCTGTTGGTAAAGCGCTGCCAACAAATATTTTTCCTCCATATCCCATAAAGCACAGCGCATTGGCCTACGGCAGCTAAATTACTCCGAAAGGCGCAGTACTGTTTGCGGTTGGACCTGTTTTAGTACGAATCATATTCTCACCACAAACGAACTGCTCCAGCGTTCGTTTGAAAGCCTACCGAGACCACCTCTTCAAGCAGGTCTCGGTACGCTTATTTGGACCGCTTTTGGTTTGCACTTGAGTACGATTGCTGCATTCTCACCTGCCCAAACGAACCTCATCAAAAGGGAAAACGAACTCTAGTGCGATTCAACCGAATTAATTAAGGCAGGTGTGAAAGTACCCTAAAATTAGGATTAAAAATGTAAAAAAAAAATAAAAAAAATCTATCTTTAATAGATTTTATAGATTTTATAAGATACATTCTTCAAAAAGTCTCATAGACGATTCCAGATATGCCAGAAATTATCCGATTTTTGACGCAAATCATAATTCAGTTTTTCTAAGGGTAAGAAAATAACAAAAAGGATTTTGCTTTTCACTATTCAGTTTGTTTTCATGAGAAACACCATCATAAACATTCATAAAGCCATTTTGATAGGAAACTGAAATCAAATATAAAGAAAAGGCAGAACAATGCTTGCTATCTTTGAACCCGAAAGCAGTTCCTTTTTATTTGAATTTCCTTGACAAACACAGTATGGGCTCCTTCACAGTTGTCCATTACATTTACAGTCTCTGCCCTGTTTTCACCCGCATCTCCATTTTGCTTCAGCGTTTTCTGTGTGATATTAGCAGCAGAAGCGGGAGGTTGTTGTGCGGATGCGCAGGGGGTCGTGTGACTGTGTCTGTTAATCCCTTCAAACGGGCCGGTCGTGGGCCAGACGTGGCTGAAGGCTACAGCCCAGCCATAATTACACACCACCTTCTATTATTGCAGGCAATTACAGTAGCTGTGCCTTTTTACATGCAAAACAGCCCAAACGAGGGGCACAATGACAGCGGATGAGACGGGCTAACGGCAAAGCTGGACTGCCGCCATGCACATCTACTGCATCGAGATGCGAAGCTAATCCATAACACCGAACATTCAAAAACACCACAGTTCAATTTTGGAGTGTGAATATAAAACAGTCTGGTTATTACATATTCTGTTGTGGATGTTTATTCCAATTAAATCATAAATAATCTGCCATTTTTTATATTATAGTATATTATATTAGGGCTGCACAATATATCGTTTTAGCATCAATATATTAATGTGAGCATTTGCAATAGTCACGCTGTCATGTTGGGAGGGTATAGTGTAATGTGTGCATACGTAAGGAGTGTATCATGTGTGTATATGTATAGAGTGTCTCATGTATAAAGTGTTTATGTGTGTCTACACTCATGTATGTAGTGTGTCATGTGTGTTTATGTGCACATTGTTCCCAGTAGCTCAGTGGGTAAGGGAATCAACTTTCATGCCAGAAACCCGGGTTCTATCCCAGACCCTGACAAGAGTGTATTATGTGTGTATATGTATAGAGTGTTTTATATTATAGTATATAAAATTTTTTAGGGCTGCACAATATATCGTTTGGGCATTGATATATTAATGTGTGCATTTGCAATAGTCACATTGTCATGTTGGGATTATAATTAATCAGTAATCATAGTTTAGTGCACATGAGTCGTAAATTTTAACTGTGATCTAATAGTGTGAAAGATTTTTACTTGTTCGTGTTTTTAAGGTCGGCAACTGTAAGATTTAAAAACTTTTTTTTTTTTTATTTGAGCAAAGAAACTATAAAGTTTGCCACTTTTTACAAAGATTAATTGAGTTCATAAAATGAGGATGACATTGCCAGTGTTGGGGAAAGTTACTTTAGAAAATAATGCATTACAATACTTAGTTACTCCCCAAAAAAGTAACTAGTTGAGTTACTTAGTTACTTTTTATAGTAAGCAATGCATTAGTATGCATGCAGTGCCTAACGTATAAAGTGTATCGTGTGTGTACATGTATGGAGTGTGTCATGTGTCATGTGCATGTGTCACATCAACTCCCAGTAGCTCAGTGGGTAAGGGAATCACCTTTCATGCCAGAGACCCGGGTTCTATCCCAGACCCGGACAAGAGTGTATCGTGTGTATATGTATAGTGTCTCATGTATAATGTGTGTATATGTATAGGATGTCTCATGTATAATGTGTGTATATGTATGGAATGTATAATGTGTGCATATGTAAACAGTGTCTCATGTATAAAGTGTATATGTATAAAATCTATCATGTGTGTCTATGTATAGTGTGTATATGTATGGAATGTATAATAAGTGCATATGTATGAAGGGTATCATGTCTGTATATGTATAGAGTGTAACATGTGTATG
Organism: Danio rerio; assembly: GCF_052040795.2. Taxonomy (NCBI): domain Eukaryota; kingdom Metazoa; phylum Chordata; class Actinopteri; order Cypriniformes; family Danionidae; genus Danio; species Danio rerio. Next base: position 5,237,460 of record NC_141044.1, read on the forward strand.
TGTATGGGATGTATAATCTGTGCATATCTATGGAGGGTATTGTATATGTATAAAGTGTAATGTGTGCATAAGTATGGATGGTATCATGTGTGTCTATGTATAGAGTGTATCATGTGTGAATATGTATAAAGTATAACATGTATCATGTGTGTATATGTATAGAATGTCTCATGTATGGAGGGTATAAAGTGTGTGTATATATGTATAACTTGCATATGTATGGAAGGTATCGTGTGTGTGTGTATATGGAAATAGTGTAATGTGTGCATATGTATAGAGGGTATCATGTGTGTATATGTATAGAGTGTCTCATGTATAAAGTGTATTATGTGTGCATATGTATAGGGGGTATCATGTTTGTATATGTATAAAGTGTATCATGTGTGCATATGTATGGAGTATCGTGTGTATATGGAAATAGTGTAACGTGTGTATATGTATAATGTAACTTGCATATGTATGGAGGGTATCGTGTGTGTATATGGAAATAGTGTAACGTGTGCATATGTATGGAGGGTATATGTAAAGAGTGTCTCATGTATAAAGTGTATTATGTGTGCATATGTATAGGGGGTATCATTTGTGTATATGTAAAAAGTGTCTCATGTATAAAGTGTATCATGTGTGCATATGTATGGAGGGTATAAAGTGTGCATATGTATGGAGGGTATCATGTCTGTATATGTAAAAAGTGTCTCATGTATCATGTGTGCATATGTATGGAGGGTATCATGAGTGTATATGTAAAAAGTGGCTCATGTATAAAGTGTATCATGTGTGCATATGTATGGAGGGTATAAAGTGTGTATATGTATAGAGTGTAACCAGTTGGAATGAACCAAAATGCAGTCATCTGACAAAATCCACATCTCTCATTGGCCAGATGTTGTTGAACATATTTCCTAAACTGCTTATTGATTGGTCAGAATTCACCTGCGGGAAAATGCCAATGAACTCCCGCAGGTAAACAAAACCGGCAGACACAAAATGTCGCTTTATACTATGAAGGGACGACTATATGTATTAGACAAACTATACATTTCGAGAATGAAGCGCGGCCGCGGCTGGGAAAGTGTTTATTGCATCGCTCGTCACTTCAGGAGGAGGCGTGAATTAATTTAGCTAAACTGCGATATGGTCATCTTGCGGAAATATTACCAACGATCCATCAGGTAATGTTTTCCCCTCTCTCTCTGTTGGTAAAGCGCTGTCAAATATTTTTCCTCCATATCCCATAAAGCACAGCGCATTGGCCTACGGCAGCTGAATTACTCCGAAAGGCGCAGTACTGTTCGCGGTTGGACCTGTTTTAGTACGGATCATATTCTCACCACAAACGAACCGCTCCAGCGTTCGTTTGAAAGCGTACCGAGACCACCTCTTCAAGCAGGTCTCAGTACGCTTATTTGGTCCGCTTTTGGTTTGCACTCTAGTACGATTGGTGCATTCTCACCTGCCCAAACGAACCTCATCAAAAGGAAAAACTCTAGTGCAATTCAACTGAATTAAGGCAGGTGTGAAAGCACCCTAAAATTAGGATTAAAAATGTAAAAAAAATTATCTATCTTTAATAGATTTTATAATATCTTTTAAGATACATTCTTCAAAAAGTCTCATAGACGATTCCAGATATGCCAGAAGTTATCCGATTTTTGATGCATATGTATGGAGTGTAACATGTCTGTATATGTAAAAAGTGTCTCATGTATCATGTGTGCATATGTATGGAGGGTATCATGAGTGTATATGTATAGAGTGTCTCATGTATAAAGTACATCATGTGTGCATATGTATGGAAGGTATAAAGTGTATATATGTATGGAGGGTATCATGTATGGAGTGTATCATGTGTATATGGAAATAGTGTAACGTGTGAAGTGTATCATGTGTGTGTGTATATATACATAGAGTGTGCATTAATGTGCATGTGTCACATCAACTCCCAGTAGCTCAGTGGGTAAGGGAATCACCTTTCATGCCAGAGACCCGGGTTCTATCCCAGACCCTGACAAGAGAGTATGATGTGTGTATATGTATAGAGTGTCTCATGTATAATGTGTATATGTATAAAGTGTATCGTGTGTGTGTATGTATAGAATGTCTCATGTATAATGTGTGTATATGTATAAAGTGTATCATGTGTGTATATGTATAGGATGTATAATGTGTGTATATGTAAACAATGCGTCATGTATAAAGTGTATATGTACAAAATCTATCATGTGTGTCTATGTATAGAGTTGTATATGTATAGTGTTTATATGCATGGAATGTATAATGTGTGCATATCTATAGAGTGTATCATGTGTGCATATATATATATATGGAGGGTATAAAGTGTGTGTATGTATACACTCCATATATATATATATGGAGTGTATATGTATGGGATGTATATTCTGTGCATATCAATGGTGCATATGTATGGAGAGTATCATGTCTGTATATGTATAGAGTGTAACATGTGTTCATATGTATGGAGGGTATCATGTGTGTATATGTATAGAGTGTCTCATGTATAAAGGGTATATGTATAAAATCTATCATGTGTGTCTATGTATAGAGCTGTATATGTATTGTGTGCAAATGTAAAGAGTGTCTCATGTATCATGTGTGCATATGTATGGAGGGTATCATGTCTGTATATGTGAAATGTGTGCATATGCATGGAGGGTATCATTTGTGTATATGTATAGAGTGTATCAAAGGGTATCATGTGTGCATATGTATGGAGGGTATCGTGTGTGTACATGTATGGAGTGTATCGTGTGTATATGGAAATAGTGTAACTTGTGCATATGTATGGAGGGTATATTTATAGAGTGTCTCATGTATAAAGTGTATCATGTGTGTATATGTAAAGAGTGTCTCATGTATAAAGTGTATTATGTGTGCATTTGTATAGGGGGTATCGTGTGTATATGTAAAAAGTGTCTCGTGTATCATGTGTGCATATGTATGGAGGGTGTAAAGTGTGTATATGTATAGAGTGTAACGTGTGCATACATATGGAGTGTATCATTTATGTCTATGTATAGAGTGTATCATGTATAATGTGTGTTATACATGATACAGTAGCTCATTGCCAGTGTTGGGGAAAGTTAATTTAAAAAGTAATGCATTACAATACTATGTATGTGTATATGTATGGGATGTATAATCTGTGCATATCTATGGAGGGTATCAAATATGTATATGTATAGAGTGTAACGTGTGCATAAGTATGGATGGTATCATGTGTGTCTATGTATAGAGTGTATCATGTATAATGTGTGTTATACATGATTCAGTAGCTCATTGCCAGTGTTGGGGAAAGTTAATTTAAAAAATAATGCATTACAATACTTAGTTACTCCCCAAAAAAGTAACTAGTTGAGTTTCTTAATTACTTTTTATAGTAAGCAATGCATTAGTATGCATGGAGTGTATAACGTATAAAGTGTATTGTGTGTGTATATGTATGGAGTGTGTCATGTGTCATGTGCATGTGTCACATCACCTCCCAGTAGCTCAGTGGGTAAGGGAATCACCTTTCATGCCAGAGACCCGGGTTCTATCCCACACCCTGACAAGAGTGTATCGTGTGTATAACTTTTTTTTTTAATTTGAGCAAAAAAACTATAAAGTTTGCCACTTTTTACAAAGATTAATTAGATTTTTAAGTCGGCAACTGTAAGATTTAAAGACTTTTTTTTTTTAATTTGAGCAAAGAAACTATAAAATTTGCCACTTTTTACAAAGATTAATTGAGTTCATAAAATGAGGATTACATTGCCAGTGTTGGGGAAAGTTACTTTAGAAAGTAATGCATTACAATACTTAGTTACTCCCCAAAAAAGTAACTAGTTGAGTTACTTAGTTACGTTTTATAGTAAGCAATGCATTAGTATGCATGGAGTGTATCATGTATAAAGTGTATCGTGTGTGTATATGTATGGAGTGTGTGATGTGTCATGTGCATGTGTCACATCAACTCTCAGTAGCTCAGTGGGTAAAGGAATCACCTTTCATGCCAGAGACCCGGGTTCTATCCCAGAGCCTGACAAGAGTGTATCGTGTGTATATGTATAGAGTGTCTCATGTGTAATGTGTGTATATGTATAGGGTGTATCATGTATGGAGTGTATAATGTGTGTGTGTATGTATAGAATGTATAATGTATGCATATGTATAGAGTGTATCATGTGTGTAAATGTAAAGAGTGTATCATATGTTCATATGTATGGAGGGTATCATGTCTGTATATGTATAGAGTGTGTGTGTATGTATAAAGTGTAACGTGGAGGGTTTCATGTGTGTATATGTATGGGGTGTATAATGTGTGCATATTTATGGACTGTATCATGTGTGTATATGTAAAGAGTGTCTCAGGTATCGTGTGCATAAGTATGGATGGTATCATGTGTGTATATGTATAATGTGTGCATATCTATGGAGTGTATATATAAAGGGTATATCGTGTGTATATGTACAGAATGTCTCATGTATAAAGTGTGTAAATATAAAGAGTGTATAATGTGTGCATATGTATAGATTGTCTCGTGTATATGTATAGAGTGTCTCATATATCATGTGTGTACATATATAGAGTGTTTATGTGCACATGTCACATCAACTCCCAGTGGGTAAGTGAATCACCTTACACGCCAGAGACCCGGGTTCTATCCCAGACCCTGACAAGACAAGAGTGTATCATGTGTGTATATGTGTGCCTATGTATGGATGGTATCATGTGTGTATATGTAAAAAGTGTTTCATGTATCATGTGTGCATATGTATAGAGAGTATCATGTGCATATCTATGGAGTATCTTGTGTATATCTATGGAGTGTATCTTGTGTATATGTAAAGATTGTCTCATGTATAAAATATATCATGTGTGCATATGTATAAAGGGTATCATGTGTGTATATGTATAAAGTGTGTATATCTATAGAGTGTAACGTGTGCATATGTATGGAGTGTGTAACGTGTGCATGTGTATGGAGGGTATTGTGTGTGTGTATATGTATAGAGTGTATCGTGTGCATATGGAGGGCATCATGTGATTTTATGTGTCACATCAACTCCCAGTAGCTCAGTGGGTTCGTATCATATTTGCATATGTATGAAGTGTATCATGTGTGTATATGTATAGAGTGTCTCATGTATAAAGTGTATTTATTGTGTGTATATGTATGGAGTGTATCATGTGTGCAAATGCATGGAGTGCATCATGTGTGAATATGAATCGTGTGTGTATGTTATGTGCATGTGTCACATTAACTCTCAGTAGGTATGTGAATCACCTTTCACACCAGAGACCCGGGTTCTATCCCAGACCCTGACATAAGGGTATCATATGTGTGTATATGTATAGTGTATCATGTATAGAGTGTATTATGTGTGCTTATGTATAGAGTGTCTCATGTATAAAGCGTATTCATTGTGTGTATATGTATGGAGTGTATCTTGTGTACATATGTATAGTGTATCATCTGTGCAACCATACAATATTATTATTATTATTATTATTTCTATTATTATTATTATTATTATTATTATTATTATTTCTATTATTATTATTATTATTATTATTATTATTATTATTATTATTATTATTATTATTATTATTACCATGGTCATTTTAATTATGATTTTTATGATTATGATTAATAATTGTATTTTTATTGTTATTAATATTTTGTTATTATTATTATTATTATTATTATTATTATTATTAATAATAATAATAATAATATTATTATATTACAAATCAATTTGGGTTGGCACAACATAAATGAATAAAGTTAACATGACTTTTAACAGAATTGAACATTAAACAATTAAGTCGTCCCCGCAAAAACCTCCAGAATTGCGTTGTTTCAGCTTATTTTTATTAGGTAGTTTGAACAAACAGCAAACATCATTTCTTAAGTCATTATAGTTTTTTTTTTAGTTTTGTAATATTTTCACTGACACTGTTTTATTAAAGCAGTAATGCCAGCTGGGCGTCCATTACTCATTTACCTGTGATAAAATCACATTAATGAAGAGCCACGGTTACCTCATTAACCTCTTCTTGATTTATTACACCCTAAAAGAGACACTCATTTCGACTGCGAAAACTGCGCGCTCACATAAAAACCATATTACAAAGAAGCAAACTGCCTTGATTCAGCAAGGCAGTGTGTCAGTGTGTGTTTATGTGAGTGTGTGTATGTTTGTGTTGGTGTGTATTTAGACGCAGCATTTGGATGACCATATGGAACTGGCGGTGGCGCCAGGAGAGCATGCGGCTTGGAAACCTGATCTCCATCTCCCTGGTGACAGCTGGAGTCTTTACACTATCAGAACATTTGTAGACTTCTAATTTGTCATAACCACCTCCTGTGGCAAAGAAATATGCTGCTGAATTAGGTAAGAGAGGCTGAAATTTAGAGCAGAAAGAAGATTTCGCGAGGGAGAGAAAAAAAAAGGAAGAAAAGTTAGAGAGACATAAGTGCGTGGTGGCAAACAGAATATGTTTTGTGAATTCCTTTAGTTTTTTTGTTCTCTGGTTCTGTCTAGGGCTTTGTTTAGCACAATGTTAGAGTTAGGCTAATGTTAGTGTTTAATGCTTTTATAAATATCACATGTCAAAATATGAATAATGTTCCATTGTGATTCAGCGTAACAGATATATTTATGTAAACAAATATATAAATAAACAAATAAAAACACACTGAAAATAATCATGTGTGCAAAATTGTTGCAAACTATTTATAAGAGCTGGATTTTAAACAAACAAATCAAATTTAGCAATGTTCAACTTAATAAGTTGGTTTAAATTCAGTTCAGATGAATTGTTTATAACCACTTAACTTAAAAAAAAAAAAAGTATATCCAAGGAGTCATCTTTGAAGATTTTTTTTTTTCAGTGCACTTTAAAAAAATCTGGGTTCCACATAATTCATTAAAATTGTCCCTACACAAATATATTACGTTAACTTAACAAATTTAAGTGGATTTACCAAAAACAACTAAGTGGTCCCAAAAAAATCTCGAGAATTGTGTTGTTTTAGCTCATTTTAAATTAGTTTGAATGTTTGGTTTGAACTCCAATGTTCCAGTGTTTAATGTTTTATAAAATATTAATGTCAAAAATATATGAGTTGAATAATGTTTCATTGTGATTCAGTCTAACATATATTTATGTAAACAAATATTTAAATAAAAACAAAGTAAATAAAGTAAAAACACACAATTCAATAAAGTTGTCCCAACACAAATAGATTAAGTTAACATGACAAATTTAAGTGGATTGAACATAAAACAATTAAGTGGTCCCGAAAAAGTATCAACATTTTTTCAGCTCATTTTAAAAAGGTTGTTTGAACAAGCAGCAAAAATCTATTGTTTTTAGTAAAACATACTCAATTTTCTCACTTATTTGTTGGCGAACTGGCGATCTTCGACCCATCTTTGCTCCTAAAGGACTAGACCTTTCTTGGATGCTACTTTTGTACCAAATCATAATTACAATCAGCTGTTGACATCTCCCGTTTCAATACACATCATCATCTAACCAATTTACCTGATTACTAGCCCTAAACTGCTCATGTCCCAACAGTTTTAGGAATGGTTTGCAGGTCTGAATGACAGGAAATGATGTATACTTTCAAATAAAATTAGGTTTAGCAGATAAAACATGAAATATTTTGTTGTTTATATCGTCTGCAATGAAATATATGTCAAAGTAAATATGGAAATCACTTCTTTTTTTATTTATTTGTGTTTTACATACTGTCCCAACATTTTATGAGATGTAGTAACAGGATACACTAAATACTGACTGAAATAATGATCTGAATTCATTGCTCACTAGACCAAGCAGCAGTGAGCAAAGCCTGTCCTGAACATCAGACAAAAAAAAAAAAACTAGCTGTAATTTGTGTGTAGTGTGAAGAAAGTCTTTCAAGTGTACTAAAAAAACAACAAGCACTAAAAGATCAAATCAATTATTTAGCTCCAAATACAAACCAACAAGCTAACAAAAAAATACTCACTGGGCCGTGGTCTGAAATCTAAAGCATGTCAGCAAAGCACGTGCCAAACAAAGGGCCGAGTGGTGTAGTGTGCCCCAGAGTGGACGACTCTCCAGGGAGGGACATGCTCACCTCACTGCCAGCTGGAATATTTACAGTAGCCAGAGAGCAGGTCTTGGCCTTTTCCTAATTTTACCTCATGCGTCCGTCTCATACAATCACGCAAACTGTACCCACACACACGTCAATCACATGTAAGCGTTCTCCCAGGACTGCTTTAAAATGACATGTCTGTGAGTAAATATCTGATTAATATTTCATGCGGCTGTGTTTTCTTTTTTCCTCTGGCTTTTTCCTGAGCGTAACATCATGTTTTTGCCTTTCCATTTGTCTGAATAGAGCGTGTAGCTTTTATTGCTCATCAGACGAAACACGTCTCCTTACTTCACATCCCAAACTGCTGGAAGCTCGGGGACGCACATTGTTTTAGAGGTAATGCCAGAGAGAAAACTGCATTATAAAATACTGTGCAGCATATCATGTTTTGTACGTAAACAAATTTATACTTTGAAATTGCTAATAAATTGAACAAACCATTACAAGGAATAACACATTGAATAATTCCAAACTTAAAAATATAGATTCGAAAATAATAGTACTTTCCATTTTTCTTTCTTTCTTTCTTTCTTTCTTTCTTTCTTTCTTTCTTTCTTTCTTTCTTTCTTTCTTTCTTTCTTTCTTTCTTTCTTTCTTTCTTTCTTTCTTTCTTTCTTTCTGTCTTTCTTTCTTTCTTTCAACTACTCAAAAGTTGTCAGTAAATTTTACTATTTTAAATTAAAAAGGCACCGATTAACCTGTCATCAAGGGTAACATTGGTTTATATACTTATTTATAGTCTTTTTTATATACATTGACAGTTTGTAATAACGATACTTTAAATAATAAAAAATAAAAAAATAAAATTTGTTTAATATTTTAATGCAAGTCAGAATAAATTTATATATTTAATATTTGTATATATAAAAATAAACAGGTAGCTAAAAATTAATAGAGGCTAAAATCAAAAATTTAGCCGCCATTAATTTTTAACCCTATTTATTTTTTCCCCAATTTGTTTAACACATTTTAATCATAATAGTTTTAATAACTCCTTTCTAATAACTCATTTATTTTATCTTTGTCATGATGACAGTAAATAATATTTTAGTATATATTTTTCAATACACTTCTATACAGTTTAAAGTGACATTTAAAGGCTTAACTAGGTTAATTAGGTTAACTAGGCACGTTAGGGTAATTAGGCTTAAGTTATTAAGTTATTGTATAATGATGGTTTGTTCTGTAGACTGGGAAAAGTAAAGCCTAAAGCTGCAAATCATTTTGACACTAAAACGGTTTTCAAAAAACTAAAAACTGATTTTATTCTAGCCGAAATAAAACAAATAAGACTTTCTCCAGAAGAAAAAATATTATCAGACATACTGTGAAAATGTCCTTGCTTTGTTAAGCATCAACTGGGAAATCATTTCGACTGTATTATCATTTATATTACATATATCTTATTATCGTATATATATATATATATATATATATATATATATATATATATATATATATATATATATATATATATATATATATATATAATGTATCTGTTCCACTGAATGATGATGGTTCATTATTTTTAACCCATTCATGTTTATTTTACAAAATATATTTCAGTAGTAACACTTTGCTGGCATTGAGTATTTAATGCAGACCCCAAAATATCTTCTTGAAATATGTACACCAGTAAATGTGCATATTTTGTATATGTTTTATATTGTAGTACATACCATTTTAGTAATAGTATTTAAAGTTTTTTTTTTTTTTGCCTCATCAAGTTTCATATATTTTCACTTTTATTTAATAAATTACTTCCAGACAAATCCAAATCAATCTGTGGGCTAGCAATATTATATATGCATACTATATACTGCATAACTAATGAAACTGCACGCTCTTATGATAGATTGTGCACTTAACCAATGATAAAAGATGTTCTTCAGCTAATTTTAATCATATCCGAGGTCTAAAAATAAATCAAGGTAAAAGCTAAAAAATTGAAACTGCCCAAATAATAGTCAGAAGAAATCATAGGTGGCTGTTTTCTTGCACTTAAAATAATCAACACCTAGAACTTGCAGCGTATAATAGAAAGGACTTACAGACATTTGCTTTAATGGACATTAGCTCAAAATGCTTTTGCTGAGGACGTTTTCTCTGTGCCGGCGCGTTCAGAGGGGAAATGGCTGGTAATGCTCTTTAATTCTGATGGCCTGAGCTCTGCGGGCAGTCTCTGTATTCTCTGGACGACTCTTTCCTGGTATTGGCTGAATTAAGTGCTGGAGAGCCAACGGTGACGTCTGACTTACTGTGCCATTACATGAAAGGAAGAACAATCGGGTTGTTTCTATTACATTTATGTCCTATCTTTATTTATTATAACAATCCACGCATGAACTGGAAGAACAAGGACACAGGTAGAGGTCTAGATTTGGGGAGAACGACGCAGAAGTGCCTTATGAGACATGGTTGTGGGTCCTAATAGCTGCGGCATCAGTGCTATGCAGAGAGAGATAAAGAAAGACTCGCTGTTCGTCATCGGTTCTCCACAGAGATAACTGACTTATTTGTGCTATTTTCTCCACAAGCCTCTTTTTTTTCCAACCTCAGACTCCCACAAGGCTTCACAGCTAAAATAAGGAAAGTTAGGTACTTATGTTTTCCTCAACAGAGATAAATGCTGTGAAACTGCACCAAAACGTCTTTTCATTAAAGGGTCTGTGCTTAAATCTTCAGGCGCGGTGGGAATTGTTCTTCGGTTGCTGTTTTTGTACTTTGGAATATCTTTCCATCGTTTTCCACAGCGTTATCATTTGTGTTTTGTATTCATTCATATGTAAAGTGTACTTATGATAGACACCGAAACATATCATTTCAACACATCATTATGCATAATGTCAAACTATCGCCGTAAACCCTTATAGAGCTTCTTGCAACTTACTAGGATGTGTGTGAATCCTCTCACAACTTTTTGAAAAACTGTTTCGCAAAAGTGACTGGCTTAAAATGTGGATTCAGTTCTCTTTTTAATCAGTTTATATTACACTGAAAAAAGTGTAGAATACTTGCAAACAATTTATTGCAAACAATTTATATGGGTTGAATTTAACAAAAAAAATAAATTTAGTAATGTTCAACTTAATTTGTTTGTTTTAATTCAGCCCAAATAAATTGATTACAACTATTTAACTTACAAAAATTTAGTAAATCCAAGGAATCTTCTTTAAATATTTTTTTTCAGTGTATAGAAGCAGTTTGTAATGTATAAATGATGCATTTTTTAAATAAAAACTCTAATTATTAAAGTTTATGATTTTTTTATCAGTTTGACTGATTTAACTTAAGATGACTAGAAAAGTTTATTTGATTCAACAAAAAATGTCTTAAAATTGAAAAATTATACATTTTTTTGTAACATTTGTCAAACCTTAAAGCATTCTTTTAAAGGGGAGACCTCAAAGTTTGGTCCCTGTATAAGTTTAATGTTTTTTAATTGAATATTAAATGCAAGTAAAGTGTTTACTTTAATATTTAAAATAAGTTTGGTCAAAATATTAAAATATGTCAGAATCAGAATTTGAAATACCATTGTACAAAATACAGAAAAAATTGTGTTTGCCCTTCTTTTCAGGGATGTCTTGTCTAAAACAATAATACTAGTAGCAAGAAGAGATAAGTCATAAAATATTAAAAAATAAAATAAAATAAAGATATTATTAATAATAACGATGATGATGATGATGATGATAATGATAATAATCATTCATTTTCCTTCAGTATAGTCCCTTTATTCATCAGGGGTCGCCACAGCCGAATGAACCACCAACTTATCCAGCATGCGTTTTACACATCAGATGCCCTTCCAGCTGCAACCCAGTACTAGGAATTACTTAGTTTAGTTTATTATTTAATTTATTTAGTAACTATTTAATTTATTCAATTCACCTATAGCGCTTGTGTTTGGACTGTGGGGGAAAGTAGAGCACCTGGAGGAAAACCACACAAACACGGGGAGAACATGCAAACTCCACAAAACAAATGTCAACTGACCCAGCCAGGACGCAAACCAGCGACCATCTTGCTAACTCCTGGTAATTTTTTTTTTTTACAATGGTCCTATGAATTAATGAATGCACGAATGAATGATTGAATGAATGCACAAAACAACTGATGCACTAATGAATGAATGAACTGATGAATTAACGAATGCACTACTGCATGAATGAATGCATGAATGAATTAATGAATTAATGAATTAATGCATGAATTAATCAATTAATAAATGAATGAATGAATGAATGAATAAATAAATTAATGCGCAAATTACCCAATGAATGCACAAATGAATAAAGGAATGAATGAACGAATGAATGAATGCATGATTTAATGAATGAATAAATGCACGAATGAATGATTGAAATAATGCATGAATGAATGAATGAATGAATGAATGAATGCACAAATGAATGAGTGAATAAATGAATGAGTTAATGCATGAATGAATGAATGATTACACAAATGAAAGATTGAATGAATGCATGCATGATTGAATGCGCAAAAGACAGTATGAATAAATGAATGCATGAATGAAAGCCCAAATGAATGAATGAATGAATGAATGAATGAATGAATGAATGAATGAATGAATGAGGGAATGAATGAATGCATGAATGAATTAATGCACGGATGAAGGAATGAATGAATGCACGGATGAAAGAACGAATGAATGCACGAGTTAATAAATAACCAAATGAATGCACAAATGAATGAATGAATAAATGAATACATATTCCATTGCATGTCAAATCTAACTAAAAAGCTGTACCACGCTATTATTTATAACGCTTGAAAAACCTTTTCACCTTGACTCTGATATGAGCATGACCCTGATATGTAATGAATGCAAGAATTTATATAGACCTGCAGTATGTACCAATAATGTGAGAGCAGAATACTAATGAGATCCCATTGATATTATGACTTTGGCATCGTTGTTTTTAATCTCTCAGACATTTGGGAATGACTGACGCCAACGCTCTGTTGCGTCATTGTCATCTTTTCTTAAAGAAAAAAAAAAGAATTACCAATCCTTCACTTTAGCTCTGCTGCACAAAAGCCAGAAGCTGGAAAAAAGTGTGAAAGAAAAGCCTTGAAAGGAAAACATTCAGCTTTAAGGGAAAAGACTGTACCCGTGATATGTAGTAGTGTAAGGGGGGAGAGAAAGACAGCTATGGATTTTAATCCATTCGTCGATAAAGGTCACTACTCCAAAGGGTTTTATTTCTCAGCCACACATCAAAGTGTAAATCCGCTGATTGCCGCCGCTGAATGGGGAGACAACAAGGCTGGGTTTGTGGGTTGTTTCTATGGCGCAGTGTGTGAGGAGAGAGCCCATAATGTGCAGGTTTTCTATCAGGGGCCCCCAGATCAATGGGCAGCCTGACCTTTGCATTGTGTTCCCGGCTTTGCCCGTGATGTCATGCCATCTATCCGCCGCTCTTCTTAAAGGGACGAGAAAAAGAGAGGCACGGTCCCACACTGTCATCCCACCACGAGATTGACCAAAAAAAAATATTATCAGCGCATATAACCACCTGAAACCGGCCCGATTATCTGTTGCGTCCTGAAAAGACGAGTTCTCAAGCAACATCCCAACGCACTCATATGACAAGCATTGTAATATTAAGATGCAAAGTGCGCGTCTGAAAGCGCCCCGGCACAAGTCGTTAATCAAAAAAGGCCAATGGTCTTTTTTTAAGATGTTTGTCAGGGATTGATCTGCCTTTGGAGTTAATATACGCCGGAGCAGATCTTAAGAGGATGAAAGGGGGTGAGCTTCTCATTGTTCGTCCCTGAAAGCTCTTCTTTGTAGCGGAGAGGGCCGATGGCAGCTGGTAGGGTCCTCTCCGCTCATTGAACATGGAGAACTTTCTCAGAGTGGCCAAGTGCATTGGAATGGAAATCTAAAGAGGTAGGCGTGAACCATTTGTTTAGCCATGTTTGTGTTTGCTGTCAACATGCCTGTCTGTTTTTGTGAGGCTGCCGCATTTGGCTTCACAATAACCAATGTGTGTGTGTCCATCCTTTCAGTTTTAAAGGGGGATTGCAGTGTGAAGCGAAGACGCCGTCAGCCACAGATGTTGTAATTGCCAGCTGATGGATGGGAGGTCATTAGAGATGGAGAGATCTCCCGGACGAAGAGGGTTAAATGATGACTTGGAATAGAAGGGGCTGTGCTATGGCTGGATGACCAGTGGTGTCTTCAAGATCAGAGATTCGTAATGGGTTTGGGGATGGAAAAAAGAGTGCAGGATATGGTCAAGTCTTCAAATTAGATACGCCCTCCCTCCATTGTGTGCAGAAAACACACTGCTTTTATGTTGCCAACAATTATCACGCTCGAAACTGCAGTGTCTGAAAGAGTCGGTTAGTTACCCATGAAACCTGAAGAGGTGTTTGAAACTCTTAAGTCACACTTAAAACTGGCTGAATGCCACTGCATTAGATATCAAACAAACAAGTGAACTATAGGAACTGCCAGCCTGATCTCACGAGGAAACATTTTACGATTTTGTCAGTTTAGAGGCTAATTCATACAAATTAATTCATATAAATAAATGTATGATTTTTAAAAAGCAGCCATGGAACCAAACCCACCGTCAATACAGATGGAGAGATCTCCAAGACGAAGAGGGTTAAACGATGACTGGGAAAAGAAGGGAATGAGGCTGGATGACCAGTGGTTTCGTCTAGATCAGAGATTTGTAATGGGTTTGGAAAATAGAGTGCAGGATATGGTCAAGTCTTCAAATTAGATATGCCCTCCCTCCATTGTGTGCAGAAAACACACTGCTTTTATGTTGCCAACAATTATCACGCTCGAGACTGCAGTATCTGAAAGAGTCAGTTAGTTACCCATGAAACCTAAAGAGGTGTTTGAGACACTTAAGTCCCACTTAAAACTGGCTGAATGCCATTGCATTAGATATCAAACAAGTGAACTATAGGAACTGCCAGCCTGATCTCACGAGGAAAGGTAACTATTTTACATTTTGTCAGTTTGGTGGCTAATTCGTATAAATTTATTCGTATAATCTAATGTACAATTTTTAAAAATCAGCCGTGGCATCAAACCCCACCAATACACCCAACCACCATTGCGAGATGAGCATAGGAATTAACCACTAAATCAAAAAGTTACGAATTGGCGTGAGATAGCGTTGGAGCTACACTGTTAGACTTTGCCGCAACTTTACATCTATTTACTGCAAAAACAGCCAGTAAAACAATTATCACGCTCGAGACTGCAGTGTCTGAAAGAGTCGGTTAGTCACGCATTAAACCTAGAGAGGTGTTTGAGACTCTTAAGTCCCACTTAAAACTGGCTGAATGCCATTGCATTAGATATCAAACAAACAAGTGAACTATAGGAACTGCCAGCCTGATCTCACGAGGAACCATTTTACGTTTTTGTCAGTTTAGAGGCTAATTCATACAAATTCATTCATATAAATAAATGTATGATTTTTAAAAAGCAGCCATGGAACCAAACCCACCGTCATTACAGATGGAGAGATCTCCAAGACGAAGAGGGTTAAACGATGACTGGGAAAAGAAGGGAATGAGGCTGGATGACCAGTGGTGTCTTCAAGATCAGAGATTCGTAATGGGTTTGGGGATGGAAAAAAGAGTGCAGGATATGGTCAAGTCTTCAAATTAGATATGCCCTCCCTCCATTGTGTGCAGAAAACACACTGCTTTTATATTGCCAACAATTATCACGCTCGAGACTGCAGTGTCTAAAAGAGTCGGTTAGTTACCCATGAAACCTAAAGAGGTGTTTGAAACTCTTAAGTCACACTTAAAACTGGCTGAATGCCACTGCATTAGATATCAAACAAACAAGTAAACTATAGGAACTGCCAGCCGGATCTCACGAGGAAAGGTAACTATTTTACATTTTGTCAGTTTGGTGGCTAATTCGTATAAATTTATTCGTATAATCTAATGTACGATTTTTAAAAATCAGCCATGGCATCAAACCCCACCCATACACCACCATTGGGAGATGAGCATAAGAATTAGCCACTGAATCAAAAAGTTACGAATTGGCGTGAGATAGCGTTGCAGCTACACTGTTAGACTTTGCCGCAACTTTACATTTATTTACTGCAAAAACAGCCAGTAAAACAATTATCACGCTCGAGACTGCAGTGTCTGAAAGAGTCGGTTAGTTACCCATGAAACCTAGAGAGGTGTTTGAGACTCTTAAGTCCCACTTAAAACTGGCTGAATGCCATTGCATTAGATATCAAACAAACAAGTGTACTTTAGGAACTGCCAGCCTGATCTCACGAGGAACCCTTTTACGATTTTGTCAGTTTAGAGGCTAATTCATACAAATTCATTCATATGAATAAATGTATGATTTTTAAAAAGCAGCCATGCAACCAAACCCACCGTCATTACAGATGGAGAGATCTCCAAGACGAAGAGGGTTAAATGATGACTGGGAAAAGAAGGAAATGAGGCTGGATGACCAGTGGTTTCGTCTAGATCAGAGATTTGTAATGGGTTTGGGGATGGAAAAAAGAGTGCAGGATATGGTCAAGTCTTCAAATTAGACATACCCTCCCTCCATTGTGTGCAGAAAACACACAGCTTTTATATTGCCAACAATTATCACGCTCGAGACTGCAGTGTCTGAAAGAGTCAGTTAGTTACCCATGAAACCTAAAGAGGTGTTTGAGACACTTAAGTCACACTTAAAACTGGCTGAATGCCATTGCATTAGATATCAAACAAACAAGTGAACTATAGGAACTGCCAGCCTGATCTCACAAGGAAACGTAACTATTTTACACTTTTTCAGTTTGGTGACTAATTCATACAAATTTATTCATATAAAGAAATGTATAAACTTTTATAAACTGCATTTAATATGAGTTTTAAAACTAAATAAAAATATTATATATATATATATATATATATATATATATATATATATATATATATATATATATATATATATATATATATATATATATATATATATATATATATATATATATATATGCCAAATAAGAGCTAAATTAAACATCACATGCTGTGAGAAATGTTTTAAAAATACTACATATATAAATATATAGTCAAGCCCAAAATTATTCACACCCCTAGGGTATATGGTATGTATGATAAGCTTTAAGCTGTATTTATTTGCTATAATTTATGTTATGGTAATATGGGATTTCAGCATTTGTACTAAGCTGTTTGTTGGCTAAGCAAATAAAAATTTGGCTGCTTAAGCAACTTGATACTTTAAATTGCAAATGAATTAGGCTAAACTGGAAACAAACAAACTAGCAAAAAAAATAAAAATAATAAAAAAATAATAATATTCCTGTTCCTTTATTGCTGCTAAACAAGATGTGTCAGCAATGTGAGAGAATCTTCCTTTCGCAATTAACAAAAAAACATGCAATCGCCCCAAAGCGTCTGTTGTACCCTTAACTCAGCTCGTCCTCTTAAAAGAGCGAGAGAGAGCGAGAGACAGAGAGAGAGAAAGGGAGGTCTATTCTCCAGGGACACATTCAGGGTCATTTGAGTTTGTGTCACAGTTACACAGGGTGTCACTCCACACCAAAGTGAATTGTCAGTTTGTTTATACAAGCTGTGGGATTGCGTAAGATGTTTGCTCCCCCTGAACGCTCCCCAGAGGTCAATTAGGACAGATGAGCTTTTCTCCACACAAAGGAAAGCGGTGGCCTTACAGCAGTTAGGGGAGGCACGTAATTAACAGTTATAAAGTACTTTGGTTTGTTAATTGAATTAGTTAATCCTTTTTTCAGCCATCTTCGGCTGAAGGGGGGCATTATGGGAGCTCTCTTGTACTGTCACACACGTGGCGGGCTCGTCTTCAGCTCTCCAGTGAAAACACACACGGTTTCCGGAACGCCATTCAGAGGGAAAGAAAGAAAACAAACGGAGGAGAAAGGAGATGATAGTGCAATTCTCAGGCGACCTTAGATAATTACCAAGAAAGTGCTATTGTGCGAAGGTTGCTCTTTTAGGAGACTTAGGGGCATTTACATGACACCATTATTGTCTAATAACTGAAAACCTTTATGTGTTTTGGCAACTCTTTTACACAATAAGGTCAATTTGGGGGGGGGTCTGTGAACACAAACTTTTTAAACACATTTCAAAGTTTTTAAAAACAATACAGTTGTCTCTATGCTGAAGCATAGGCGTTTGTAGCTTCGCCTTCTTTTGAAAATAGGGCGGGGAGCACAATTTCATTTAAATTTAAAGTGACAGTCACCAAAACGGTACAATTTGGATCAAAGTCTAAAAAGAACAGTTATAACGTTTAGACTTATAAACAATTATTTGTGAGGTCTTCTGAGCTGAAAACCAAGTAGAGTAAAATCAAGCTTTAAATAACATTACAGTAATGAATGTATAGACGACACCCTGTCCACACTACTGACATTTAGATATATGTAAAGATGTGTTGCTCCCCTCCATTTCAGTGCTACTGGTATATCCTTGCTGTGGATTTATTTAGAAATAATTAAATTTTATCCACTAAAAACATATATATATATATATATATATATATATATATATATATATATATATATATATATATATATATATGTTATGTTAAACATATATACACACACACACACACATATATATATATATATATATATATATATATATATATATATATATATATATATATATGTGTGTGTGTGTGTGTGTGTGTGTGT
The DNA here is from genome assembly GCF_052040795.2 of Danio rerio. Taxonomy (NCBI): domain Eukaryota; kingdom Metazoa; phylum Chordata; class Actinopteri; order Cypriniformes; family Danionidae; genus Danio; species Danio rerio. The sequence continues at coordinate 5,256,346 of NC_141044.1, forward strand.
GTGTGTGTGTGTGTGTGTATACAGTACATACACACACACACACACACACACACACACATACATATATATATATATCTCATTTAGAGTGTAAACTCAGTCAACTCTGATTTCAAGTCGACTTGACTATACCCATTTGCTCTCCGTTTAATCTTCTTGCTGTCTTAGGTTCCTATCAGGTAAGTTTGCATAGCATTTTTTGCTACATTTAGCAATCAGATCATTTTAAGCTCTTCTATCCAGTTACCCTTTATGTGTTAGCATCCATTATGCATGTCTCACATGCACATACACCACTTGTATTACAGCATAAAATCTAGACACTGTACAAAAAAACCCTAAAAAAATCTGATTCTTCCTCTGGTATCGCAAAAAGAACTTTGAAGCTGTCGGGCCCTTGCCATGTCCTCTTGTCGACCCCCCTCGGCCTCTGTCTAGTGCACACTATCCCATCACCTCGCCTTCAAAAGGATATCTCTGCCATCCCTTGACAAATTATTCAAATGTGCCCGGCTAGCAGCACACTTATTTCACAGCTCCACTTGAAGCACAGATTTGAACAAGTGCATGAAATCCTGTGTAATTTGGACGGTGGCCTGCTGGCCTCCTTTTCACCGCCGTACACCTTCTGAACCTCAAACGCGCGCAGTTGTAATCAACGTGCCACACACTCTTACCTGGTTCCCATTACATGAGCCCGTCGTCCATTGAGACTTCGCTCTCCGTCTGTCTGTCAGGTGATTTCATGGATGCCAATAGGGAGGTGAGGTGTGATCTCTGGAAAAATAAATAAATAAATCAAATAAATCAAAATATGCATAACAGGACACCCTTGGCCATTTTGCTTGGCTGAAATTTACAGGGGGCTTCAAAGCAAACATCAACACCATTAGGGATGTCTTGCGCTGCCTTTATGCGCATGTAAATATTTGCTCGTGGTATTCTTAGCACCTTTATATTAGTTTTTCAGCACATTAAGCGCGCATCACGAGCCCAATTCACCGTGTCTGACAATTGAGTGGCAGGGGAATTTGACGTCTTCACACTTCCTGTGCTGCTACACCTCTGACAATGGTTATGATTATGAAGTGTAATTTCAGGTTTGCTCCTATCAGTGCGTGCGCTGAAGCTGTTAGCGGTGTTATTTACTTTTTGGTGCATCATGGCATGCATTAGGCTTGTTGAGTCACTCGGAAAAGTGTTACATGATTAGGATACAAAAAAAGCTGACTGTATTGACTGTTAAAAAAATGTTGCAAAGACAATTCTGCTCAGACATTTATGGCAAATTTTACAGATAATTACAAAGAAGCAAAAAGCAACTCAATGAATGAACTAACAGTGTAATTATAAGTAGAACAAACTTGACTAGTAATTACTTGAAGACTCGCATCATACAAATAACCACTCGTTACAACTGAGGTATGCAGAAGAGCATCCCTGAACGCATCCAACCTTGAGGCGGATGGCCTACAGCAGCAGAAGACCACACCACATGCCACTCCTGTCAGCTAAAAACAGGAAACTGAGGCTACAATTCACACAGGCTCACCAAAATTGGACAATAGAAGATTAGAAAAACGTTGCCTGGTCAGATGATTCTCGATTTCTGCTGCAACATTCGGATGGTAGGGTCAGATTTTGGCATCAACAACATGAAAGCATGGATCCATCCTCCCTTATATTATTGGTTTAGGTTGTTGGTGGTGGTGTAATGGTGTGGGGGATATTTTCTTGGCACACTTTGAGACCATTAGTACCAATTGAGCATCGTATTGTTGCTGACCATGTCCATCCCTTTATGACCACAGTGTACCCTTCTTCTGATGGCTACTTCCAGCAGGATAACGCGCCATGTCATAAAGCGTCTCAGACTGGTTTCTTGTACATGACAATGAGTTCACTGTAATCAAAGGGCCTCTACAGTCACCAGATCTCAATCTAATAGAGCACATTTAGGATGTGGTGGAACAGAAGGTTTGCATCATGGATGTGCAGCCGACAAATCTGCAGCAACTTTGTGATGCTAAAATGTCAAAATGGACCAAAATCTCTGAGAAATATTATCAGTACCTTGTTGAATCTATGCCACGAAGGATTAAGGCAGTTCTGAAGGCAAAATTGAGTCCAACTGGGTGCAAGTAAATTTTTTGTTTGTGTATTTTCTAAACCTAGATAAGTATATTAATGATAAAAATGAATAGTGTTGTTTATCTAAGATTATAATTAACAAAATTAAAAACAACAATAATCTGCTTAATATTTAGTGACTAATAAATTAACTAATATTTTTTAAATATTTTTATATAAAAACACCTGGGCCATTTTGTAAACTAACCACCATTTATATGGTTAAAATCCTGAAAATGAATGAATGTCTGGTGATTAGAACCAATGCTGGAGAAAAACTGATATCAGTGAACAAAGTAGAACAAGATGAGACTTTGTCAAAGCTCGACAGGAACTGTACAGTACACAGGTTATGGATCAGTTTTTACCTCCATTTACAAGTGTAAGTAAGCATGGTTAAAATGGTTGCCTTCTTGTTTTCTCTAGCTTGCAACATGTATTTAATTTAGTTTAGTTACTTTTAACCACTTGTACTGTATCTGGTGAACACTTTATATTTTCACATTGCATCTAAAACCATGTTGAAAACAGGACGCGTGCTGCTATGCTTGTAGATTTTAAATGCGTTTGTGAGCTTGCATCCCACTGCCTTTTGTCTTTGCTATGGCCACCGTCAGCTGTTCCTACTGTATACATGTGCAGCGGTCGAGTTTCAAAATAGTTCAGCTTTTGCCACTGTGTGGATTAATACTGAATGTGCGTCAAGAATAGAGCAATATGCTGGTGTTAAACTGCATTGCTTTAATGCACTCCTGCACTGGGCTCACACATACACTCTGCACTCTGACTGCTTCAAAATTGTTAATAAGCCGTTGTGGGCGTTTCTCTACATCTCGCACTGAACGAAGCCGACCAATCACAACAGACTGGGTCATCGGTCCAATCAGCGAAGCTTAGCCTCATGCTAAGGAGGAGTTTGGGAACAAATTAATTAGCTGAACGAATAGGGGAGTCGTTGGTATAATTAGGTAAGAATAAATGCATATTATAAGACAATGAAAGTGTTTTTTGACCTTGAATGCATATCAGTCTGTTGTTGGAGACACCCAAAACCAAAATATGACCTTTTCAATGTATAATAGGGGCTCTTTAAAAGGGTTAAATAGCATAAGTATTTTAGCTTTCTAAAGCCAACATATTTGAAATAAATTACATTCCGTTATATTATGATATTTAAATTTGACTACAATTATTGTTTCAACAAGTAATTAGTAAGTTTAACCCACATAAATGTTAAAAGTAACCCTCTGCCTCATGCCAGAGCACCGTTCCTAGCATAAAGTATTACAGACATTGCAATCACCAACATTCTCCAGCACCCGATCAGCTGCCGTGGGTTGTTTATTTGCTCAAAAAGAGCAAGATGGGGAAAAATAGACTATTTCTGATTGCATGGTAATCATGTGATTTTTCCCCACTCTCTCCTTGGTGGAATGGGTTAATTAGGCTGAGCGTAAATCACTGGCACACCTGTTATGCTGCTCGTGTTAATCTGGACTACACACACACTCATGCATACATACACACACACATGCTCCTCTAACAGGCCCAAATTAGACATCACGCAATTAAACCCACCTGTCTTTTCTGCAGAGAATCTGCCTTTGCGTCTTCAAATGAAAGATTCAAGAGCACTCAAGTGTCGCCTTGTTTATCAGTGTCATTTTTTTTCTCTCTCTCAACTGTATACAGGTTGTACATTAGAGGTCCACAAGTCATTACTGCATTTTGGAGTATGTTTTGTTCGCGTAATACAGTTCCTGAGGAAACCATGGTATTTTTTTAATAAGAAGCTTTGTGTTTTTAAAAGAGTTCTGACAATGAACTGGTCAAAAATGGTAGTAGCATGTTTTCCTAAAGTTGCCATAGAGAAGCTAAATAAATAGCTAGATAATAAGAGCTTAGTATGAAAATGGCATACTGGTAGCCTCAAACACCATTGTCTCCTCCTACTCAAGTAAATCCCATGAGTATAAGATCTTGGCGTTTAATGGGCCAATCAGAACAAAACTCAAATACACGGGATTATTAATATGCATATGCATGTTTGATTGGCCACAATCTTTTCTAAAGATAATAATACAATGATAATTGTTTCCCTTTAAGTTCATCTAAGCTTGTAATTACACTTACATTGTGCGTGCGACACTTATTTTAAAAACTTATTTTGAATATCATAGGAAATACGGTGAAAAATTCCTCTGTTAAACACCATTTGGAAAATATTTATAAAAAAAAATACACAGGAGGGCGAATAATTATGACTTAAACTGTAATCATTTTGAATAATTGTGATTACAATTATGACCAAAATAATCGTGATTATTGTTGTATAAACACAATATCACACAAGTAGCAGTGCGATGTGGCTGTATTTCCACCAGAGCCATTATACAGCCACATTGCACTATATATATAGCTGATTATTCTGACTTCAACTGTATGTATGTATGTATGTATATATATATATATATATATATATATATATATATATGTATGTATATATATATATATATATATATATATATATATATATATATATATATATATATATATATATATATATATATATATATATATATATATATATATACATACATACATACATACATACAGTTGAAGTCAGAATAATCAGCCCCCCTTAGTTATTAAACCACTTGTTTATTTATTCCCCAATTTCTGATTAATGGAGAGAAGATTTTTTTCAACACATTTTTAAACATAACAGTTTATTAACTCATTTCTAATAACTGATGTATTTTATCTTTGCCATGATGACAGTAAATAATATTGTACTAGATTTTTTTCAAGACACTTCTTTACAGCTTTAAGTTACATTTAAAGGCTTAACTAGGTTAATTAGATTAATTCGGCAGGTTAGGGTTATTAGGCAAGTCATTGTATAACATTGGTGTGTTCTGTAGACAATCGAGGAAAAATGTAGCTTAAAAGGGCTAATAATTTTTTTTCCATAAAATGGTGTTTAAAAAATTAAAAACTGCTTTTATTCTAGCCAAAATAAAACAAATAAGACTTTCTCCAGAAGAAAAAATATTATCAGACATACCGTGAAAATTTCCTTGCTCTGTTAAACATCATTTAAAAAATACATAGAAAATAACAAAACAATTCAAAGGGGACTAATAATTCTGACTTTAACTGTATATGTGATATATACTGTATGTATAATATGTAGTTCCCAATTCAAAACATTTTGGTTGTAAACGTGAAACTAGTGGGTTTAACTTCACACATTTAATAAATCACCTTTTCAGCAGTGAGGCCGGGTGTCTTGCGTCAGGGATTTTTGAACCCAAATGAGATGGCATGTGAAATGAGGGCCCCTCAGTGACTCCCACTGCGAGCAAAGATGGCAGACGGCAAGAGTCCTGAAAAATGTAATTAAACAGAGATAAGATTAATACAATCAGCATGTGGAATGACAGAAAGGTGGTGTTGTAGCAGAGGCATTGGAGGGCCCCAGGCCTGAGTGGAGCTCGGGCTAGTCAATGGGGTGAGGGGTTTTGGGCTGAAGGAAAACTGCTGGGATTGAGCGCTTTCAGGTTGAGGCAGTCCCGTGGTTTGAGGGTTTAAATTAGCGCTGAAAAGACAATTCCCATTAGGAAGGATTAGGGGCCTGCTGGCAGCTGACAGGGCCTAGGCACCAAAAACTGGCAGGGGCATCTGGCGCACTCCACCCATGGCTACATGGCTAAAGTCAGTCGCAGTCAACAACATTCTCAAACACAAGCAATAACAAAACAGTGCTGTTGTGTACAGTTCACCTTCCTCTGACCTCTAATGGTTTTGAATAAACTTTGAATTTCATGCTAAAAATAAATAAATTTTTTAAGTCCACATTATTTACTCAGACTCACATTATTGAAAGTGTTTTCTCTACAAATAAAATTTTTTTTTTTGATCTATTCATAAATATTGAAACGTTAAAAAAACAGTAGCCCCAGTGGGTCCACGTCCTGATGCTCGGTGAGAGGTTAAATATGGAGATAAACACTACTCTACAGATTATGTACTGGTTTCTATACTATCCCAGTTTTCAAACAAATTGGAAAAACTCTTTGCTTAAAGTCTTAAAAATTTCATGGAAACATTTTAGTTGATGAGCAATATGGTTTTGGGAAAAATAGATCAACATCTCTTGCATTAACAAAAATGATTAAGGAATAGTTTTGAAACAAAAGCGCAAAGTCTAAAGTGCATGGTGCAAAAGCATTAAAAAGGTGTCCAAATTCACTTTTGCTATTTTAAGGACGGAAAAATACGCTCTGCGCACTGACGTATGGTCTAACAGGGTTGTGCTTATTCTCTTAATGAGTTGTGGGTGTGTTTTGAGCATAACCTGCATTAAAACAATCAGATTCTTATCTCTCATTCCCTTTAAAAGTCAGTTGTGGCACATTTGCTATTTACATATCGCATTTTGTAAGTGGAAAAACTGAACGCTTCACTAGCAAGAAAAGTAGCAGAGCATCTGCAGCACAAGGATAAAGAACGAGCCTCCTTCATTCCGACTTTTTACTTTCTTATTCTTTACTTAACTCCTTTACTTTCGTGGAGATTGTCTACGGTGTTGTACACACTCCACTAATGACATCCATTAGCCCACATATTTAATTTAGTTTGTTAAGCACAAAGAGTTGTTTCAAAACTATTTCTAAAACTAGTTCTAATTTACAACAAACGAATAAAAGAACAATAATAATAAAGTGTGCTCAAAAAACTTAGAGTTATGTCCAAACAAACGACCTATTCTTATGCCCCATTTGGTGATGCATGTCTCCAAAAACCAACAGGTGGACAAATCTAAACACGTTTTTTTAAAACAAACATAAATATGCATATAAATACTACTACTACTACTACTACTACTACTAATAATAATAATAATAATAACTATAAAATAATTATAATAATAATAATAACATTATACAAGCTCCCCGAAATGAAGAAGGTATGAATGCAGTTTTGTTTTTTCATTTTAATCCTTTAATTCTTTTTCATTTTTAAAGATATTTGTGTATTGCTGTACATGCTGCGTGTTTTAAGCAATGTGCAAGCGTTTAAGATGCTGGACTTTCAGCTGGTCTATTTTAGTTCCTCAAAATAGCAACATGCCAGCAATGTGCCTTAAAACACCTCTTTCTAGCCCGGAACACCAATGAGTCTATCTGTCAATGAGTCTATCTGTCAATGAGTCTATCTGTCAATAAATCTATCTGTCAATAAGTCTATCTGTCAATGAGTCTATCTGTCAATGAGTCTATCTGTCAATAAATCTATCTGTCAATAAGTCTATCTGTCAATGAGTCTATCTGTCAATGAGTCTATCTGTCAATAAATCTATCTGTCAATAAGTCTATCTGTCAATGAGTCTATCTGTCAATGAGTCTATCTGTCAATAAATCTATCTGTCAATAAGTCTATCTGTCAATGAGTCTATCTGTCAATAAATCTATCTGTCAATAAGTCTATCTGTCAATGAGTCTATCTGTCAATAAATCTATCTGTCAATAAGTCTATCTGTCAATAAATCTTTCTGTCAATAAGTCTATCAGTCAATGAGTCTATCTGTCAATAAATCTATCTGTCAATAAGTCTATCTGTCAATGAGTCTATCTGTCAATGAGTCTATCTGTCAATAAATCTATCTGTCAATAAGTCTATCTGTCAATGAGTCTATCTGTCAATGAGTCTATCTGTCAATAAATCTATCTGTCAATAAGTCTATCTGTCAATGAGTCTATCTGTCAATGAGTCTATCTGTCAATAAATCTATCTGTCAATAAGTCTATCTGTCAATGAGTCTATCTGTCAATGAGTCTATCTGTCAATAAATCTATCTGTCAATAAGTCTATCTGTCAATGAGTCTATCTGTCAATGAGTCTATCTGTCAATAAATCTATCTGTCAATAAGTCTATCTGTCAATGAGTCTATCTGTCAATGAGTCTATCTGTCAATAAATCTATCTGTCAATAAGTCTATCTGTCAATGAGTCTATCTGTCAATGAGTCTATCTGTCAATAAATCTATCTGTCAATAAGTCTATCTGTCAATGAGTCTATCTGTCAATAAATCTATCTGTCAATAAGTCTATCTGTCAATAAATCTATCTGTCAATAAGTCTATCAGTCAATGAGTCTATCTGTCAATAAATCTATCTGTCAATAAGTCTATCTGTCAATGAGTCTATCTGTCAATGAGTCTATCTGTCAATAAATCTGTCAATAAGTCTATCTGTCAATGAGTCTATCTGTCAATGAGTCTATCTGTCAATGAGTCTATCGGTCAATAAATCTGTCAATAAGTCTATCTGTCAATGAGTCTATCTGTCAATGAGTCTATCTGTTTGTCTGTCTATCAGGGAAGGTTACCTGATTACAATATTTAAAGCTGCATTACTGTTTCAGCATTACAATGATTTTTTTTTTTTTTGCCGTAAAAAATATATATTTTTAGCCGTAAAAAATTTAATTATTTTAAATGTATACAACCCACATAATGAAATATGATTATTCACATAATTATTATATTTGTCTATACCAGCTTTTACTTTTTTTATATTACATAGCGCCTTGCATATCATGTAATATTTAGGTTTAACCATCCTATTCATCTGTTAATTTCCTTTAGTTCATTCAGTTTTTTATAATTCAGTCTTAAAATAAATCTCACAATGTTTTGTTTAAAAAAAAATCACGATAGTTTAAAATGCTTACACATAAGTAAGAATGTTTTTGATAATATATCACAAATGTAATTATATTCTAAAATATGTTTATAGTACAAAAGATGAGCACAAGGGCAAACAAAATAGAAAAACTGAAATATTTCATACATAATCCGATTACTTAGTAGACTGAATTTACTATTATCAGACTGAACCTACACAAATAAAAACAGATTACTCAAATAAATATCACATTCATTTACTTCAGCTTTTCTTTTGTTAAATATAATCTTTCTCGAAAAAATAAAAGACCTGCTGAGCTGATTGGCTTTAAATTACAAATTGAGTATGAGGTGTTTCTTCAAAAAATAATGCTTTTACGCCTGACATTTTGCGCGTTGGTGTGCACAATCACATTAGGGCTCTTTATTTTGTCACAAAGCATTAAACGTCGACGAAAAATGCACCAAAAAAAAAAAAAAACGTTCCAGTGGAACAGGCCTTTAGTGTTAAAATAAATCTCATAATTTTTGTTTGAAAATAGTTTAAAAACTTACACATGCAATCATTTTTTAAATGTTATTTTAGAAATTTAAGTACATTTTAAAATATGTTTACAGTACAAAAGATGAGCAACAAAAAAGTAAACCTAAAAATACTTCATAAATAATCAGTTTACTTAAAATAGTAGACTGAATTTACTATTATCAGACTGAACCTACGCAATTAAAAACAGATTACTCCCATAAATATCACATTTGTTTCAGCTTTACTTTTGTTAATATTAAATATCATCTATCTTAAAAAACAAAGAGACCTACTGAGCTGAACGGCTTTAAATTACAAATCCACGTCTCTTTTGCAAAGTGAGGATTCACAGTATCTCCCCAAACACTGTTTCTCGACTGATGCTGTGCATTTACTATATGTTTATTTATCTATATCCCCAACTCCCCGCTGATTTCTCTTGCTGCTTTAATTACTGTGGATGCTCCAACAATGAAGACAGAGCGCTAATCCACAATCCATACCCTGCTTCATCATGTTGTTTTAGCAGGGCGAAAAAGTTCATTTATTCCCTTTCATCTCCTATAGGGTTCTGCTTGTCAGGGGGCAACAGACAAGAGACCCACTGATTGTCATTAGCGTCCACCCTCCCGCCCGGCTAATTTAAAGAGACAGCGTTCAGGTCTTGAGGTGAGCCGAAGGGGGGGCGACCCGTCGAGAGAGAACAGAAAAGCGCCTGAAGTTTCTCCAAAACCCACCGGCAGCTTTTTTTGTTTGGGGGATCGAAAGGCAGCACTGAACAATAACAAGTGCAATCCGATTAAAAACTGTCTTTTGATTAACGTTTATTTGCATGATAATAAGCGCGAGACGATAAGCGATGAGACCGCCATCTCCTTTTTTTTATTTCTTTACCATCCAGCACACATTTTTTTGCAGCTTTTCAATGGCCTGTCTCTCCATCCAGCTGTGTGGATTGTCTTAAATGTGTTGTCTTCTGCCCGGTAACTCGCTAACAGGAACTCCTGCCGTAGCAGAAAGCAAGATCAGCGCAGGAGGAGACCGCAATATCTCGGCGGAGGCAGACCGATGACAGCCTCGGTGTCATGGGGCGATTAAAGATCACGCCGTGCATCCAGCGCCACCGTCTACCCATCATGCATCTGTGCGCCAGAGTCCGTCTCGAGCCCTTCTTAATGTAATGAAGCAAAACCTCCACTTCATACCGTACTTTGTTATCACCGCGGTTGCATTATGGTGTTGGAGCTATCAGAACAAAAGCAGCACATGGAAAGTGTGTGTGTGTGTGTGTGTGTTTGTGTGTTGTTGTTGTGAGCTGAGAGGCAAGCGACAGGGGATTTCACCGCTTGGTATTTCTGCAAAGCTCCAGAGAGAAACATGCCTCAAGCTATCGTCATGTTACAGACAAATGAAGAAGGGGCGATGTGTGATCTCTGCAAATTTGCTCTCTCTCTCTCTCTCTTCACTTACTCTTCTATTTTTTGTATATTCTTTCACTCTCTTTTTCTCCGCTTGACTCTCAAGTGGCACAGAAATCAAACAATTAGCAGGAGGGAAATAAAGGTCCTGCTTTGCCCTCTGGCACTTGTAAACATGGCAACCATGTTTGAAAAATCTTGCCTTTTTTATACAGGTCCTGCTTTGCTCTGTCTGTGGAGCGTGCGCCATCTTTCTCTTTTTTTAATGATTCTTTTTTTTGCGTTCACACAAAAAGTTGTCACTTTGGTTTTCTGAAAACAACAGGAAAAGCTGTAAAGTGTGTATTCTTACGCTGCTCTGTGAAATATGCTGGGTTACACACAATTGATTTGTGTTGGGTCAACATGAAGGAATTAAGTTAGCTTATTAGTTTTTACACATTTAAGTGGACTGACCATGAAACAATTAAGTTGTCCCAAAAAAAAACTCAGTAATTATGTTGTTTCAGCTTATTTTATATACAGTTGAAGTCAGAATTATTAGCCCCTCCTTTTTTTAAACACATTTTAACATATACTAGTTTTAATAACTCATTTCTAATAAGTGATTTATTTTATCTTTGCCATGATGACAGTTAATAATATTGGACTAGATATTCTTCAATACACTTCTATACAGCCTAAAGTGACATTTAAAGGCTTAACTAGGTTAACTAGGCAGGTTGGGGTAATTAGGCAAGCTATTGTATAATGATGGTTTGTTCTGTAGACTATCGAAAATAATGGGGCTAATAATTTTGTCCCAAAAATGGTTAAAAATTAAAAACTGCTTTTATTCTAGTCGAAATAAAACCTAAATAATAATAAAATAATAAAAATGAGACTTTCTCCTGAAGAAAAAATATTATCAAACATACTTATTGGGAAATATAAAAAAAATATAATAATAATTGAAAGAGGGCCATATAATTCTGACTTCAACTGTACGTACTTTGAACAAACTGCACATGCTGTATCTGGAGTGTGAATGCACATGTATGTACTGTAATATTTTGCATTACTCATTTAGGTCTACCGTCAACAATACACTGTAAAAAATACATTATTTAATATAAATAATGGCTGTTAAATTACAGAAATTTACAGGAATTTAGATTTTAAGGAAATTTCAGTAATTTAATGTCTGTTGTTTTACAGTAAATGTCTGTAATTTAACGGCCGTTATTTTACTGTTGTTTTTCCGGCACCCCGTAAAATAATACATTTTTAAACAATATAGTTGCCGACGCTTATAGATGCCATTTTCCTTACATCTTTTTTATAATTATTTTAGTTTTTTTTTTTTACCTTTATTTGTATATAGGCATGGGATGATTATTTTTAAGGTATACCGCGGTTTGGAAAAGTCATGGTTTTACACCATCAAAATGTTCTGCTTTACTGTTCCTATGGTAAATGTAAGATTTTTTATTCACTTTTTTGTTGTTTGTTTTTTTAAGGACAACAGTATCTCCAGCAGAAAAGAAATCCAAAGATGCTGTTTTAAATTGTAAAGAAATCTGTGTTTTTATAAACAATGAAGATATCAGAAGTCAATTATTAATTTAAATTATTTAGCCAGACATGTTTCTCAAAATAAAATATACATAAAAAAGACATTTGCCATAAAATAACAGACGGTAAATTACAGAAATTAACCAGTAATTTGGATTTAAGGACATTTCTGTAGTTTAATGATTTAATGATTCATTTGAATTATTTAGCCTGACATGTTTACTGTTCCGAAATATTATAAATGTTTCTCAAAATTAAATATATTTAGTGAAAATACTGGGTTCAAAGAGAAAGTTTTAGTTTTTTACTCAGATTTTTACAAAAAGAATATACTTTAGAGCAGTAATCACTATACTGTGAAACCGTGACATTTTTATCCAAGGTTATCATACCGTCAGAATCTTATAGCGGCCCAAAGTTAAATGCGTGCTGTGTGTGTGTTTACGACATCATGTGTGACTCATCGTTGCAACTCCACAACAAATACATCAAATAATCATTGGGAAATTTCTTACTGTAGTATTTCTTACAAACGTTACGTGAGATCTGCTTCATTCATGTCTGTCACTGTGCTGTTTATCTGATGCAGCCGAGGCAGAGATTGAGGCACACTCTGACAGGCACATGGGAACGATGGGCAGGGAGAACCAGCATTAAAGGCACAGACATCAATAACAACTACATTGTGTTCAAAGCAGAAAATTCTAATATTCTGAAAGATATAATAATTAATCTGAAGGGTGTTTTGAGCTGAAACTTTTCAGACACATTCTGGAGACACCAAAGACTTATATTAAATCTTGAAAAGGGGGTAAAATAAGTGCCCTTTAAGTGGTGCCCCCAAAAACTCCAGAATTGTGTTGTTTCAGCTAATTTTAAATATGTACTTTTGAACTTACGGCAAACATAATTTTTGAGTGTACTGTAAAAAAATGATTACTTAAAAAAGTGAGTAAACCCATTGCCTTAAAAGATGACAAGTGGATTTTACTTCAAAAAATTAAAGAATTTATTTCGTAGCTTAAATGTTTATGAGTAATAAGTGTGCACATGGTTAATTTACTAAGTAATATGACGGCAATGAGTGTACTCTTTCAGCAAATCGCTTTTTGCAGTGTACTAAGTGTTCTGTGTTTGGGCGTTTGGGACGGTGTATTCGGTGTATAAAGGGAACAGAAGTCTGTCTAAGTGAGTTTCTTAACTCTGGGAGCTCCTCACAGCGAGGAGTTTGCATGTACATAAAAGAGCAGGTCAGCTCTCAAACATTGCACTCGGGACTGTGAACGAGTCGCAGACTAAAGCTACACGCTACAAAATGGATCAGGATCAACTATATATACATGTTCTGAGAGCAGACAACATTTTATACTTAAAACGTATATTTAAATGTTGTGTTTTAAATTATGTTGTGTTTCTGCTATCATTTCTGCCTTTCTCTCTTAGCTCACAAAGAGAGGGACATTTGTGTTATTTTTTTTCCTTTGGGTTAGCAAAGTATTTGTTTTGCTAATTATATTTAGAAATTGTATCAATATATTACTATTTTTCTTGATTATACCTGTTTGTATATGATATTTATAGCTGTTTTGCACAGTTTTATTGTTAAAATCTAAATATTTTACTCTTAAAATCAAAACTTTTTTGTTATTTAAAATGCTTATAAATTATGTAACAGAAAATGATGTTATTATATATTGTAAGTGAAACTTGCAGTAACTAAATTATGTCTTAATATAATGTTTATAATACACAATGCATGCATAGTTATTTATTAAAGTGCAAACAAAATATGACTTAATACTTAATTGTGCATATAAATATGAACAAAGCTTAAATATTTAACACAGATTCAAATGGCTTTAATACCTTTAATTACAGCTATACACTATCTGACAAAAGTCTTGTTGTTTATCTAAGTTTTAGGAACAACAAATAATAACTTGACTTCTAGCTGATCATTTGGTATCAGAAGTGGCTTATTTGAAAGGCAAAGACCTCTAGATTATGCTTATTTCACCAAAATAAAACATGATCATGGATTGATTTTTAATGATTATTTAAATAGTACAGCTCTAACTTTTGAGTCATGCTGCAGTGGAGAAAGAATGAATATTGTGTATGACTCCCATGGGCTTGGACGACTGCATCCATACATCTCTGCAATGACTCAAGAACGTATTAATAAAGTCATCTGGAATGGCAAAGAAAGCGTTCATGCAGGACTCCCAGAGCTCATCAAGATTCTTTGGATTCATCTTCAATGCCTCCTCCTTCATCTTACCCCAGACATGCTTAATAATGTTCATGTCTGGTGAATGGGCTGGCCAATCCTGGAGCACCTTGACCTTCTTTGGTTGCAAGAACTTTGATGTGGAGGCTGAAGTATGAGAAGGAGCACTATCATCCTGAAGAATTTGCCCTTTCCTGTGGTTTGTAATGTAATGGGGAGCACAAATGTCTTGATACCTCAGGCTGTTGATGTTGTCATCCACTCTGCAGATCTCTCTAATGTCCCCATACTGAATATAACCACAAACCATGATTTTTCCTTCACCAAACTTGACTGATTTCTGTCAGAATCTTGGGTCCATGCGGGTTCCAGTAGGTCTTCTGCAGTATTTGTGATGATTTGGATGCATTTCAACAGATAATTCATCAGAAAAAACTACCTTCTGCCACTTTTCCAAATGATCAACGAGAAGTCAAGTTATTATTTGTTGATCTTATAACTGGGATCGACTACAAAACTTATGTCAGGGAGTGTAGACTGAGCATCCTAGCTTTTTATTTTATTAAATCTTAATATTGAAATACTGAGGGTTTGATACAGAATGTAAATAACAAAATCTTGATAATAAAAATAAAATAATAATAATAATAACAGTTATAATAATAATAATAATAACAGTAATAATAATAATATTATTAATAATAATAATAATAATAATAATATTAATAATAATAATAATAGACTGACTATCGTCGTTATTATTTGGATTTTTTGTTTTAAATAAATAAAAGTATAAAATATTTTTCCACAATAACAACTTCTAATTATTAAACATACAAAAACAGCAAAAATGCTGACAATAAAAAAATAGTACTACCATTAAAGTTTCCTCATGACAAATAAATAAATAAATAAAACAAAGGACATTTCAGGATCACAGAATCTCCTTATGCCCCACACCAAACACATATATCACATATCAGAATTAGATTTGCCATTAAAACGCTGATATTATCAGATAGAGGACAGAGATTGGAGATTTACCACCATGTCCGCGTCTACCTGTAATCCAATTCTGAACAGAGATAAACTAGGCTTTAAACCTCAATCTATGGAGCGCTAGATTAGCAGGCGGACGAATATAAGGAGCTTTCGAGAGCAGAAAGATGTCCTCAGCCAGAACACTCTTATTGAATCAATGATCAGGGACAGCGGCGTGGATGTGTTCGCTCATCTCCGCCAGCTTTTGAGGGATTGTCTACATTGCGTCCCGACTGGAGTAATAAAGCGCTCGCACCTCTGCTGTGTTAGGTTCATTTCATAATAGCTTTGATCTTTCCGAGTGCCATCGCGGAAAATACAGTTGGCCATAAAATTAGCATTTTCTGATTGCAGGCTGAAGCTGCGGGAAACACCGTAAAAAGGCAGATCCACCCAGTTTAAACAAAACTGAAGCGCTCCTGTTCATTTCAAGGAAGAACAATTGTGGAGTTATTCCATAATGTACTTTAAAACAAAAAAAGGTCATTCAGATGTCCTTAAATTTAAAAGGATATTTACATTTTAGGCCAGATTGGACAGCCATTGTGATCTCTCAGCTTCTTTACAGGAGCTCAATGTTTGTGTGAGTGAAGAAAGACTCAAATAATAGCTAAGATTATTCTCATTTGTACTGTATAGCTAAGATAAAAACTCATTTGTGATTTTAACACATAAATAAAATTTGTTTATACTATAAGGTACATTTCTCGCTATTAACAAACCATTAACTATGACTTTTCACTATTGTAATCTCCTATTTTGTTGCTTATTATTAGTTACACTGTAAAACCTAACAGTGAAAAGCACAAAATGAAATAAGGTAGTTTAACTTAATAATTTGAGTTATTTTGACTAAATGAAAAAGAGTTTTGGTGACGCATAAGCTGGTAACGTTAAGCAGAACTCAAACCTAATGAGTTATGAAATAATTAATTATTTATTTTGTATTAACACTAATACCAAGCCATTTGAGTAGTTATATTGTTGTTTGGACTTAATTTGGACAACCCTAAATGTTTGTATATATATGTACACTGTAAAACCCAAAAAGTTAAGGTAACTCAAGCCATTAGAGGAAACCGATTGCAACAAACCATTTAAGTTCAAAAACAAATCCTAATGAGTACTGTGAACTTCATCTATTTGAGAAAAAGAAGCAATTTGAGCACAGTAAAATCCAATATATGAAGAGAACTCAAACCAACTGAGTACTGTTAAACCCGATGTGTTAAGGCAACTCAAACCAGTTGAGAAAACCGACTGCAACAAAACATGAGTTAAAAAACTAATCTATATGAGTACTGTGAACTTCCTCCATTTAAGTTGAAGTAATGAGGTATTTAATGAACTCATGAGTTCAAAACTATTTTCAAATGGGTAGAATTAACTTTCAGTCAATTTTGAGTTAACTACACTCATTTTATTTGATCATGCTGACTGTTGGGTTTTGAGGTGCATATGACTCAATTTACAGTACTCAAACCATTTTGATTCAAACCTTAAATGGTTTGCCGCAATCAATTTCCTCAAACAGTTTGAGTTAACTTATTGGGTTTTAAAGTGTACTGAGGTAGTAGTTATGGTTTAGGTGCAATGTTATAAAAAGTTGACGCAACTTAAATATGTAAGGCAACCTGCTGCAGAGCTTCTTTTTTTTTAGTTGACTCAACTTAAATAAAGTCAAGTACAGTACATTGAAAAAAAATTACTTTTGCTGCTTGTTTAAACTACTTATTTAAGTAAAATGAGTTGAATCAACACAATTCTTAACTTTTTTTTTTGGGACAGCTTAACTGTTTTACGTTCAATCCACTTAAATTTGTAAAAAAAAAAAAAAAAAAAAAAAAAAAAAAACAATAAAGTTAACAATGTTTTTTTGTGTTGGGACCACATGAAGGAATTGTGTCGAATGCAGATTTTTTTTAATTTATCTTTATTTTTTTTTATTTACAGTGAAACGCACCTAAAAAAACTCATTCGTGGTTTTAAAACCTAAAGAAAACTTGTTCATACTTTATTTTAAGGTATATTTCTTGCCATTAACAACATTAACTATGACTTTTCACTGTTGTAATCCCTCAATTAGCAGCTTATTAATAGCTATTGAGGTAGTAGTTAAGTTTACTTTAAAAAAAAGTAAAAAGTTGACTTAACTTAAAATCGTAAGTTAACTTGCTGCAGAGCTTTTTTTTTAGTTGACTTAAATCAATTCACTGAGAAAATTTAAATCTACTTATTTAAAATTTGTTGAAACAAAACAATTATTAAAGTGTATTTTGGGACTACTTTATTGTTTTATGTTCAATCCACTTAAATTAGTACAACCGATTAATTTAAACTTAATCGAATTATGTTGAGAATACATAAAGGAATTGTGTGGAACCCAGAGAGGTTTTTTTTTTTTTTTTTCCAATGTGCTTAGGTTAAACTAACTTTTTAGCCAATTAAAAAAAAGCTGTGCAGCAAGTTCCCTTACAATTTTAAGTTGAGTTCATTTTTTACAGTGTATTGGTGGATAAGTTATGTAGAATAAGATCATGCAGAAAGTGTACTTTATAAGTACTTATTTTAATAATAGGCATATTAATGAGCTATTAGTTAATAGTAAAATCGGTACTTAAAGTGTTACCAACAATGTACTTTTTATACCAAAAAAAAACAAAACAAAAAAAAAACAGTCAAACTATTCTGACCACTCAATGAGTGCAGGAAAACTTTGATTCAAACAGAACTAATGAATGCTAATGTGTGAGACTAGAGTGAAGAAAGACTCTGATGTTAACAATATTAAATTGTTCCTATTCATTTGTAGGACATGAAATTATTTTATAATGTACATTTAAATAAAAAAAGTTGAGCTTACTCACATTCTATAAATGTTAAATTGAACATTTTACACCAAATATGACAGCCACACCATTGTGAAATCTCAGTATCTTTTCAGAAAAGTCAGAGCCTATGTATGAGACTAAAGCCAATATATATATATATATATATATATATATATATATATATATATATATATATATATATATATATATATATATATATATATATATATATGATTCATACAAAACTGCACATTTACATATCAATGAAGATGAAATTGTTTTGTATTACACATTTAAAAATAAAAAGGGCACACAATTATTTGATTTCTAGGAAGTTTTAGAAAATTGATAGCCAGATATGATAGTAATGCGCAAAAAAAGGTCTGGATCTTAACCTAACTCTCATTTGAATGCCCCTAAAATGTAAAAACATAATTAAGAAAAAAAAAAAAAAAGTAATACACCCCAAATTTGACACCATTTTTGAACTCTCAGTTTCTTTTCAGGAAAGTCAGAACTCAATGTGTGTGACTCTAGAAGATCAAAAAATACAATCTCTGAATCAAACAAAACTACAGCTATTTCATTCATTTCAAAGAAACGAATTGCTTTGTAATACATATTGAAGTACAATAAAGAAGCTCTATATCTTGACCTAAAATGTCCTTACATAGTAAAAAGCATTCAGGATTTTACACCAAATTTGACAGTCACCCCATACTGACCTCTCAATTGTTTTGTTTTCCAGGAAAATCAGAGCCTGAAGAGTGAATAAAATACTAGCTTTATAAGACTAGAGTGGGAAAAAACTAATTCTGATTCATACAAAACTAAGGCACTTTTATTCATTTCAAGGAGGAACAATTGTTTTGTGATACAGATTAAAATATAATTAAAAATTTTGTATCTTGACATAAAATTCCCCTAAAACGTTATACATATTTAAGATGTTAATACAAACTTGACAGTCACACCATCCTGACCTCTAAATCATTATAATCATATTTTTTTTTTAGGAAAGTCAGAGCCAAATGTGTGAGACTAAAGGGAAAAATACTAGCTCAAACTAAGGCACTTTAATTCATTTAAAACAAATGCTTCCTATTGTTTTGTATTGTACATTTAGATATAATTAAAATGTCAATACCTTGACCTAACTTTTATTAAATTAACTAAAATGGAAAAAAAAACACTATTGATTTAAAGAGTACTAAGGACCTTTTATTCATTTCATTTTAATGAAGAAGGTCTATATCTTAACCCAACTCATTAAAATACCACTAAATCAAATAAACAAACAAACAAACAAACATTTTAAACAAATTTTGATAGTCACACCATCCTGACCTCTCGGTTTAATTTCAGGAAAGTCAGAGCCTGATGTGTGAAACTACAGCGGAAGACAAAAAACACTTTCTGATTCAACCAAAACTGAGGCACTATTATTCATTTCAAAGAAGAAGAATTGTATTGTAATACACATTAAACCTACAATTTGACCTAAAATTCCCCTAAAATGTGATGAGTATATAAGATTTTACTCCAAATTTGCTAGTCACACCATCCTGAACTCTCAATTATTATTATTATTTTTTTTTCAGGAAAGTCAGAGACAAATGTGTGGGACTATATGTCTTATTGTTTTTAATGAACGTTTAAGTATAATTAAAATATCCATATCTTGACTTAACTCTCATTAAAAAGACTGGAGCGAAAAAAAGACTGAAAAAAAACTGATTCAAAGAAAACAATAGTTCTGTAATACACAATTTAAGAAAGAAAATCTGTATCTTAACTCAAATCATTAAAATGCCCCTAAAAGGTACATGTTTTAAAATTGTATTTAACTTTAAGCCAAATTGACAGTCACACTATCCTGACGTCTCCGGAAAGTCAGAGCCTGATGTGTGAGACTAAAAGAAAGCAAAAATACTTACTCAAACTAAGGCACATTTATTAATTTAAAAGAAATATGTCTTATTGTTTTTAATGCACGTTTAAGTATCATTAAAATGTCCATATCCTGACCTAAATCTCATTATAATGACTAGAGGAGCAAAAAACACTCTCTGATTCAAAGAAAACTAAGACACTATTATTAATTTTATTAATTAGTTAAGTTTTGTAATACACATTTAAAAAAAGAAAGTCATTAAAATCCCCCTAAAATGTACTAAATAAATAAATTCTACACCAAATTTGACAGTCACACCATCCTGACCCTCAGTTTCTTTTCAGGAAAGTCAGAGCCCGATGTGTGAGGCTCTCTGCTTCAAACAAAGCATGTAAAGATTTGTATTTTGATTTAAAATATCCTGAAGTATCTAAGATTTTATGCAAAATTCAACAGTCACACCATTCTGACCTCTTGGGGTTTTTTTCAGGACAGTGAGAGCCCGATGTGTGAGACTGAACTCTCTGATCCAAACAAAACTGAGGCGCTTTTATTGATTATAAAGAACAACAACCGTTTCATAATATACATTAAAATCTAATAAAAAAGATCTGTACCCTGACCTAACTCTAAATCAAATGCTCCTAAAATTAAAATAATAACAATATTATTAATATTTCACACCAAATTCGACAGCCCCACCATCCTGGCCTCTCAGTCTAGTGAGCGCGCAGTGTGTGTGAGACTAGAGGCTCTCTGATAGATGCTCTGTGTTCTACTGCCCTCCAATGGCGGACGCTCATGTTCTGCAGCGGGACAGTTAGTCAGATAGTTAGCCTGGTCAGCGGCAGGCCTGGGAGAGCTGCTCGTGTTCGGCCCCTTTGCAGCTGGCTTGAGCACTCAACGGCAGACCACAGTGCCAAAAAACTAAGGCTCTAATACGCGTCAACTGTAGACCCGGGCCTATTATGTCACCGTCCGTCCTGGAAGAAAGCAGGATACGGAAAAAAAAAACCCTGCAATGGTGGAAACTGTCATAAACCCTTCTATTCATTTAGTTACACATGCAGATCCACACGCACACACTGAAGTGAACGCAGACAGTATGCAGAGGCCCAGATGGCTGGTTCACAATGGCGGGGCAGGGCAGCCTTTGATAGGTTTGAGTGATTGATTTCAGGCTTGACTGGCTCTGATAGAGTCACCTCAGGAGGTGCCTGGCAACCACAGCTTCTCTCCACAACTTTCCATTGAGGGCCCGGGGCCGGCAATCACACTGGATGCCCAGCTGACTCGGAGCCGTCCCCCTTTAAACTCAAAATGTGTCCAATCCCTGAAAACCGCAGCTCTACAAAACCTCTACTTCCTGCACCGCATACTGCGAAAATTCTGCCTGGAAAAAAAAATGAGTCTTTGTCACGGCTAGCACAAAAGATTTTGTTCACTGTAAGACTAATCATTTTTATGATTGTAATTTTTTATAATACATCAATGTATTAAATCAAGCAAATACACGCTAACAAAAAATAATAGTTATTTAACATGGTATTATTTTAAGCATTTATATATTGCTAGTATATCAAAGTTGTATTATATTATCTATATAAATGTCAATTGTGGTTTATATAAATATGTTATGTGATTATCATTCTGTAACACATATTTTGACTTTTTTATTTCTTTTTGACTGTAGCAGGATGATACTACATTATTTTTGTAATTAGGTTGGACAAGGCTTTCCTTATAAATAAAATAAAACAAAACTCTACAGTGGTAACAATATTACATTAAGCATTAAAAAAATAAATAAGTAACAACATAAATAAATAAATACATACAAAAATAAATAAAAATAAATAAATAAATAAATAAATACATATACATGTAAAAAATAAATAATAAATAAAAACATACATAAAACATAAAAAACATAAATAAATAAACAAATAAACAAACAAACAAAAAATAATGCATAAATAAATAAATAAATAAATAAATAAATAAATAAATAAATAAATAAAGTAAGTAAGTAAGTAAGTATTTAAACTTAGATTGTGCTAGTCATTCCCAGGAAATAAATCACTGCATAAATATGAAAATTTATCACGGTATTAACATTTTTTGGACATACCATGATTATATCATGGTATTCTTAGAATTACATTAGGGTAGTTTACTATGTAAACGCATATGTTTTTATGTATGGTAAACCTTTTATGTATGGTATGGTTATAATGGCAATTTTTATATGACATTTGCAGTAGGCCTACATCTTAAAACCAATGATATAAATAAATGATCATATTATTACTATGTTATTATTGTGTTATTAATGCGGAACATTACTTTTTATTTTCTTGGACTTTGCTATGCTATATGCATATGGTAGAAAAATGCAATATAGAAAATTTTACAGCTTTTTTAACATTTAGCACATCATTTTGACCACATCTACATGAAAAGATTGATTGTCTCCATTTGATTGACTAGTTACATACATTGAATTGTAAAATGTACAGCATTTTGGTTGCCAGTAATACTGTAAAATTTACAAGAGCACTGTAAATGACCAAATACAGTTGTGCTGTAAAGCAGTTGTAAAGCTTACATTACAGTATAGTTTCTGTAACCAAAAAAAACAAAGCCGCTTATAAGTAAATAGCTATTAAAACTGTCAAAAAATGCATATATTGCACAAAAATATATATATGCTTATTGTTTACTTTATTTTCCACTTATTTAAATGTCCTTCTGTACAGTATATACTGTAAAAAGTTCCACACATTTAAAAGAATTAAGGGTAAATAAAGGAATATAATATAATAAAGTATTAATAAAGTAATTCAACAATATAATAAATGATAAATAAAGGAATTACATAACATAATAAAGGATAAATTAATTATATAATATAATAAAGAACAAATAAAGGAATGATATAATATAATAAAGGGAAAATGAATTAAATAATATAATAAAGGGTAAATGAATAATATAATATAATAAAGGATGAATAAAGAAATTCAATAATATAATAAATGATAAATAAAGGAATTATATGTAATATAATTAATGATAAAGGAATTATATAATATAATAAAGAGCAATAAAAGAATTATATAATATAATTTAGAACAAACAAAGAATTATATAATATAATAAAGGATAAATGAATTAATTAAATAATATAATAAAGGATAAATAAAGAAATTATGTAATATAATAAAGGATAAATACATTAAATAATATAATAAAGGGTAAATAAGAGAATTATATTAATTCCTAATAAAGGAATTAAGTTAAATTTTTAGTTTCTACAAATTTAAGTGGATTGAACATAAAACAATTAAGTACTCCCTAAAAACCCTCAAGAATTGTGTTGTTTCAGCTCATTTTAAATAAGTAGTTTGAACAGACAGCAAACATATTTTTTTAATGTATGGCAACTGTACTATTTTCTAAGCTTTGCAAACAATGCCGACTACAGGTCCATGTCGGTGTTTTAATTAAGGACGAGTAAATTAGTGAAAACATTGATTCCTTGTCTCCTCAGGTCGCTGCACCTCCGAGGTGGTAATTGAAATGACATGGAGGCGGTTGGCGTCTGCTTGAGCACAGGGGTGTCATATCCAGCGTGGCGCCGTGGCGGGTCCGGCCTGCCCGTATCCAGTCATGGCGAACGGCAGAGAGGACGCAATTCCCCCCGCAGCTACAGTATCTGTCCCGCGCTTTCATATCACGTCGGTGACAACACCGTACAATCAATTAAGCGGCGCGGAGCGGCTCTGATCCTCGTTCCTTGAGACTCGTCTTCCGCCACTAACAGGGGTTAAACTCAGCCTTCACCCAGTCGCCCGTCAGCTCAGATCACAAAGGAAGATGCATTGCCACTCTAATTACATGCGTACGGGTCTCGAAAATCCAATTATGTTTGCACTCCTAATCACATCGCCTAATTGTACAAAGTAAATAAATCAAGGCCGTCCCTTGCCACCGCAATGGGATCGCCGTACTAATAGTGCCATATTAATCACCTTGATCACATCAATGGCAGGCAGGTAGAGTCGCGAGCTCCGTCCCTCATTTGAATAATTAACATCTTAAAATCGTTTCCCCGCTCTCCCCGTTTCCCGCCACGCAATGCATGCTTTTAATTGCCCGTTTATTTATGCGTCGAAGTTTGCCGCCATGCATAATTTATCGGATAGTTTTACACGCGTTTATGAAATTGTCTCGCCGAATTACAAATGCTACGTTTATTTAGGATTAAATTTTAATGGCTGGAGTTTGTTGGCGGAATTGATTTGGATAATTGTGTCCTCCAGCTACTTCGCGAGTGCGTTTCATCCTCCGACTCCGCCATAACAGCGATACCCGAAGCAATTAACCTCTTCCTAAGAAGCTCTCTGATAATGTGCTTTTGCGGTCGTTGTTTTTAACCTCTTGTTTAGAGTTTGTTCAAGCCAACGGCCTGAAGATCATGATGTTTAGAGACATGTTTGTTAGTCTGGTGGGCCTTTACTAGAAGAAGGGAGAGTCAGTCTAATTGTAAATTAAATTATCAAATGCATCTTGAGTAGTTAGAAGAGATCAATCAATCAATCAATCAATCAATCAATCAATCAATCAATCAATCAATCAATCAATCAATCAATCAATCAATCAATCAATCAATTACATTTGAGAACCACAGTGTTAATAAATGAACAGATACATCTAATTTGTGATTCTAACATCTAAGAGTTTAAGCTGTTGGTTTGGGTTAGCTTGGGTTAGTACAGACCATCAGTGAGGTATTGATTCTTTGATTCTTTCTTTCTTTCTTTTTTTTTCTTTCTTTCTTTCTTTCTTTCTTTCTTTCTTTCTTTCTTTCTTTCTTTCTTTCTTTCTTTCTTTCTTTCTTTCTTTCTTTCTTTCTTTCTTTCTTTCTTTCTTTCTTTCTTTCTTCCTTCCTTCCTTCCTTCCTTCCATCCATCCATCCATCCATCCATCCATCCATCTATCTATCTATCTATCTCCGTCCATCCATCCATCCATCCATCCATCCATCCATCCATCCATCCATCCATCCATCCATCCATCCATCCATCCATCCATCCATCCATCCATCCATCTATCTATCTATCTATCTATCTATCTATCTATCTATCTATCTATCTATCTATCTATCTATCTATCTATCTATCTATCTATCTATCTATCTGTCTATCTATCTATCTATCTACTTATTTTACTGAGTTAATCATGTTCTAACTTCATTTGATAAGTTATACAAGCTGTTTAAAGTCAGTTTAAAATAAGTTCAATGGACTCATGAAGTTAATTTGATTCAGGTTACTTTTAATTTTAAGGCAACCAGGACTTTTCAGTGTATTTATCTATCTCCCTGTCTGCGTATGTGTGTGTTTGTTAATTTTAAGGTGCTTTAAGAATGTGCCAATTTAAAAACAAATTGCATATCAGTAATAAATTAAACTTGAATACATTAATAAATTATAATACATGTAGTAATTAAATTATTTCACAAACAAATAAACAAACAAACAAAT
Source organism: Danio rerio (assembly GCF_052040795.2). Taxonomy (NCBI): domain Eukaryota; kingdom Metazoa; phylum Chordata; class Actinopteri; order Cypriniformes; family Danionidae; genus Danio; species Danio rerio. Next base: position 5,282,208 of record NC_141044.1, read on the forward strand.
AAATTAGTAAGCTATTTATACATTCATACATGCTTTCTCCTCCGGCTTAGTCTCTATTTCAAAGGTCGCCACAACGAAATGAACCGCCAACTATTCCATCATATGTTTTGCTTCCCTTCCAGTTGCAACTCAGTGGGAAATCAGTAAGATATATATGTATTGTAAATAAGATCAGTTAATGGTGATCAGTTAATAAAAATGGGTTGAGTAAAAAAAAATATTATATTAATATTATATTATATAAGTAGAATATATATATATACATATATATATATACATGAATTACATACATGTTTATTTAGTATTAATACAATATTTAAATTCTGTACACCCTTGTGATGAAACTGTATATTTGATATTTTTATTTGAGGCTAAAGTAAAATTTCCAACACAAAACCAATATAGTGAAAAAGTGAAATTTAATTTCACATCTATTAATTTTCATCAGTGTACAAAATTTTTGAATTCGATGCAAGAAAGGACTTCAACATTCATTGAAATGATTTTTCCTACACATGATCTTTGTCCTGTTTGTTCCCATAACCCTGTACCTAAAATACATCCACCGATATCAGGTCTGGTATTGCAGTCTGTCACACTGATTTCTTAGTGTAGTATTATGAGGAACAGTGAATGTGTGTGTGTGTGTGTGTGTGTGTGTGTGTGTGTGTGTGTGTGTGTGTGTGTGTGTGTGTGTGTGTGTGTGTGTGTGTGTGTGTGAGATGGAAACATGCGTGTGGAGGTGAAGGAAGGGGCAGAGCCGCTGCGCCCGCCTGGAGAGTTTGGCATGTGCCCTTCACTGCACCCCGTCGACTGCGGGTCAAAGTAAATAACTGAGCCCGAAGGTTCCGCCCCCTCCCTGTTCTCTCTCATGGGGCTCATTTGAATGTCCTGCCCCATCCCGTGGCCACACCCACTCACAGAACGCCTCTAGTTTGACCAGTGCTGCAGCTTCAGTGGCTCCCCGACTCCTGAAACTCTTCTTTTTCTAGCAGGTTTTGGTCAAGGTTTGGTCTCAACAAATGATTAAACCCAGATTTAAGCCAGAGTGATATGAAATGGAAGTGATATCCTGGTAATGAAATGCTGAGGTGATGGACTAAGCAGCTATATTCGGCACATATGTTGAGAGGGTGGCAAAAATTTTACGGACAATAAAAAAACAACGGGGACCGACAGTCCTCGCTGAGCAGAGCAAAAGAGGAACGTGTGATTTGCGATTGCAAAGACAAGCAGCTCAAACATTTCAAAGAAGAGCCTGTGTGTGTGTGTGTGTGTGTGTGTGTGTGTGTGTGTGTATGTGGGTTTACATTGTTTGTTGTTTAAGTACCATTGACAAAAATGTAGTGCAAGTAGAGTAAAAGTATCTGTTGTCAATACTACTCAAAATATGAGTAAAAAGTAGGCCATTTAAAAGTACCCAATTGTAGTGAGTATCACACTGTGAAAGGTTGATGTGTTTACATATGATGTGTGCATTTGTGAATGCGTAACACTCTGTAGTGCATTTAGTGATTTTTTATAGACATTTGGCAATTTCAGTCTTCATACAGCAGACATCCATCATCTTCATCACCATCTAAAGTGTCTCTTTTAATGTGTGTGATGATTTTGTGTCTTCTTGCACACTTCTAATACGTCTGTTCACTACATGTTTGCAGCATTTCTAAAGCGCCGGTCTCTTGGGCTTGTTCTGTATGATGCGATTTTTCTATGCACGATTTGATCAGATGAAAATGACAGGACTGATAACTCTAGCCAGTCAAATATATTACATATAAATAAATGTAAACATATGTAAAAAATACAGTAGTGACTGCAGGTTGAAGAAAAATAGTGGAATAAATGTACCAATACAGTATTAAAAATGTACTCAAGGGAAAGTGAGAGTATACACTTTTAAAACAACACAGTAAATTACAATTCCTGAGAAAAAAAACTACTCAATTACAGTAATCTGAGTATTTGTAATGAAATTGTATTTTGAGTATTGTGTGTGTGTGTGTATATATATATATATGTATTAATTCAAACATTTATATAATATATTTACACATGCAAGCTCGCACACACACACACACACACACACACGTATTGCAATATGTAAAAAAAAATCTAAAATTACAAGTTTAATTTAAAAATTATGCAAAAATTACAATTCAAAATTATAATATGCTGAACTTACAAAACTATTAAAAGGTCAAACAAGTTTGCAAACGAATGAACGCCAGAGTCAATTAAATGAAATTACAAACTAAAACCAAAACAGTATCATCAGTTAGTAAATTACAATTATACGCACTTTGCCAAAATAAAGTCTAAAATAAACCTATAAAAATAAATACACGATTCTGCAAAATAAGGAAAATTAACTGTGAAAATAAAATGTTTAACATTTTAAATGTTTAACAGGAACAGTTAAAAACTATAATAAACTAACACATTAGATCAATTAAAGATATTAATTAGACTCTAAAATGTAATTTAATTAATTGTTTACATAACTACAAACAAAATGAAGCCCCTAATAAATAAAAATTAATAAATATACAAATGTCATGCACATCTCCATCCTGTGCTTTTCCCATCACTGGGCCCACACGGAATCCACACTTGCAGAAATTAGCAAATTTCTGCTGATTTTAGCTCATCACAGAGTCTATGCATTTACTTGTGCAAATGTGTCAAAATTTATGTTTATTCAGTTTTTAAATAAATGACACTGATTTTATTGTGATATAAAAATAGTAATTTTAAAGTGATCATTTGATTTATTTACAATACAGTTTGTAAAGTAATATTTTCTGTCTTCTAGTAGATATATTACATGAGAGACTTATATATATTATATATCAAATAAGTGGATCTGATTGGATTTGCATGGTAAACATTAAATAAAAGTTAAAAAATGTATTATATCTTATTTCATATATGACGTTTTTAGCTATGATTCTCCTAAAATCATCATACCTTTTACAAAATTCTCTGCAGAAATAGCAAAAAATGTCCGCACATTCTGTCTGGCTGTACCCATCACCCGCTTTCCAATAATTCATACAACAAATATCAATTAAACTCCAGCGCCGGGTTGTGCTCAGGCTAAAAAGCTGTTGTGAGTGAGCATCAGGGTATTTACACACACACACACACACATGCACATACACACACTGAGAGAGACTAATGGCAGGCCAGTAAGCGGCAGGGATATGGTTCCCCCTCGGCCTCCCGCTGGAGGAATTCCCAGCCCTCTCTGCAGGCGTTCAGCCTCAGCCGAGCCGGAGAACATGTGTTTTCCTCCCCTGGATGGGTCATGGTGGGGTTGTTCATTGAGGGCTGGTGATATAGTGGCAGAGATCCGCCGCTGATCACTTATCTTAAGTCTGGCCTGGACTGGTGGAGCTGCTCCGACTTTTGGTCTTTCCACACATGATGGATTCCAGTGGAGTCTGAGAGCAGATCCAGCCAGCAGAGACTTCAGACTCCAACCTTCCGTCCACAACTCAATCAGTGACAGATGCCACGTCCAGCTCCTCCACGCCAGTGCACAGTTCCTTCCCCTTCCTATTCTGTTCTTTTTTTTTCTAAGGGTTTAAGCTAAAACCAAAAAGTTCTGAATTTTTTCTTTGAAGAAACGGGAGAATATGTCACATCGAGTATTATTATTATTATTATTATTATTATTATTATTATTATTATTATTATTATTATTAGTATTGCTATTAGTATTATTAGTATATTAGTATTATTATTAGTAGTAGTATTAGTATAATAATAATAATAATTATTATTATTATTATTATTATTATTATTAGAAGTGTGTTTTTTAAGCAAACGCATATATTAATTGAATTAAAGGCATCGTTTATTTATTTCTTGATTGGTTGGTTTGTTTGTTTGATTTAACTGATTCAACAGCACTGGTTTTATTTAAAAATATATTTTTAAAAATGCATGTTTTTCCACCAATATATCACTGATGTTTGTTTATTTGGTTGGATGGATAAATGATTAATTGATTGACTGATTGATTTAATTGAACAGCACTGGTTTTATTCAAAAATATATATATATTTGAAATGCATGTTTTTACAACAATATAATTTTTTTGTTTGGTTGTTTGTTTGTTTGGTTGGTTGGTCGGTCAGATGGATGGATGGATGAATGAATGGATGATTAATTGATTTAATTGAACAACACTGTTTTAAAAAAAAATTATTTAAAATGCATGATTTTACAACAATATAAAATTGTTGTTTGTTTGTTTGTTTGTTCGTTTGGTTGTTTGTTTGGTTGGTTGATCGGTCGGATGGATGGCTGGATGAATGGATAGATGGATTGATTGATTTATTGATTTATTCATTTATTGAAGGGATTTAATTGAACAGCACTGGTTATCTTAAAAAATATTATTTGAAATACATATTTTTACAACAATATAAATGCCATTGTTTGTTTGGGTTAGTTGGTTTGTTGGCTGATTGATTGATTCATTCATTCATTGGAACAGCACTGGTTGAAAAAACTATTATTAGAGATGCATGTTTTTTAACAATATAAAAGCAAATTGTTTGTTTGGGTTGATGGATGCACGAATTGGTTCGTTGACTGAATAATTTAAATGATTCAATTTAACAACTCTGGTTTTATTAAAATTTGATAATTTGAAATCCAACTATATACAAGCCATTGTTTGTTTGGTTGATTGATTGATTGACTGACTGACTGACTGACTGACTGACTGACTGACTGACTGATTGAAATATATTTTATAAACCTGTGAGTTTAGTTATTTATTTGTTTGTTTTAAAGGTGCTCTAATAATTTTTTAAAGACAACTTTGGTACATGGTTATTTTAGTAAGTGTAAACTAAGACTAAAACTATTAGTCAAAACACAAAAAAAATAAAAAAATGCTGGGTTCCACAAAATCGATTTGTTCTGGGACAACATTAAGGGATGAAGGTAATTTATTAATTTTGAAAAATTCAATGGATTGAACATAAATCAATTTTGGTTGTCCCTTTAAAAGGTCAATAATTGTTTTGTTTAAGCTAATTTTAAATAAATAGTTTGAATAAACAACGTCACTTTTTGAGTGCAGTTGACAAAAATACAATCGAAAATTCACAATAAACGAAAAACTAAAAGGAATTGAAACGAACAACTGTTACTGAAAAATGAGCTGTGAATTAATAACTAGCCAAATAATTATAAAAATTGATTTCAGAATTAATAAGTACACATTTTGTGGCAGAAAATCTGTGGTTGTTTACACATGGTCGTTTACAAATCACATGGTTGTTTACAGAAATTACTAATCTAAATTTTTCAAAGTGACATTACTGGCTTATGTATTGTAGGAAAAACATACATTTGAAATAATAAATTTTATTAAAATCAGTGCTGATCAAATAAATCAATTAAATCAATCAGCCCCGAAAACGTATTACTTGTCCACAAAAATAGTAAGCAGCAGAACCTTTTAGCACTGATAATAATAAGCAATGCTTACTGAACTCAATCAGTGACTTAATGCCAATCCATATACATTTATACAGTGTTCTTCCACCTTTTTCCCTCCCCCTTCATCGTCATCTTTTTCCAAGGAGTTTGAACTTTAACCACAAAGTTATGAATTTTGGCTTTAAAGGAACATGAGAATGTGGAGAATGTTCGAAGAGCACCAACAGACACTTGATAGTCTTGTTTTTATGTTTTCACCCTGAACAAGGGAAATTGCCTCTTTCCAAACAGCGTTCAGAGGTTGTTTCAAAAGAGAAACATTTTTGGTGTGAAATGTAAAGACTGGCGTGACTGAAACAACATTTGAAATGAGCTCGCCGCTGCTGCTTCTGTTGTGGGTTTCGACTGAAATCGATTCAAATTCAAATATTTATTCAGGATTCTTGGAGAAAATGTCTAAGACTTCTAAGGGGTCTCTGGAAACTGGATCATTTCAGTTACGTAAAATAACATATTTCATATTATTGTTAATTCAAATCTGTAAAAAAAAAATAATATATATATATATATATATCTGCATTTAATCTGTAGTAATTATATTTATTCAATGAAAATGATACAGATACATTTACCGGCCACTTTATTGAGTACACCAGTCCAACTGCATGTTAACATAAAATTCTAATCATCCAATCACTTGGCAGCAACTTAATGAATTTAAGCATGTAGACACAATCAAGACGATCTGCTGCAGTTCAAACTGAGCATCAGAATGAAGAAGAAAGGTAATTTAAGTGAATTTGAAAGTGGCATGGTTGTTGGTGCCAGATGGGCTGGTTTGAGTATTTCATATGCTGATCTACTGGGATTTTCACGCACAACCATCTGTAGGGTTTACAAAGAATGGTCTGAAAAAAAGAAAATATCCAGTGAGCGGCAGTTCTGTGGGCGCAAATGCCTTGATGATGCCAGAGTTCAGAGGAGAATGGTCAGACTGGTTCCAGCTGATAGAAAGGCAACAGTAACTCAAATAACCACTCGTTACAACGTCTGCAGACGAGCATCTCTGAAGGCTAAACAAATCACACCTTGAGGCGGATGGGCTACAGCAGCAGAAGACCACACCGGGTGCCAATCCTGTCAGCTAAGAACAGGAAACTGAGGCTACAATTCACACAGGCTCACCAAAATTGGACAATGGAAAATTGGAAAAACATTGTCTGCTCTGATAAGTCTCAATTTCAGATGGTAGAGTCAGAATTTGGTGTTAACAACATGAAAGCATGGATCCATCCCGACTTGCATTAACAGTTCAGGCTGGTGGCCATAAAGCATGAATCATCTCAGACTGGTTTCTTGAACATGAGAATGAGTTCCCTGCTCAAATGGCCTCCACAGTCACTAGATCTTAATCCAATAGAGCACCTTTGGGATGGGGTGGAACGGGAGATTCCCATTATGGATGTGCAGCCAACAAATCTGTAGCAACTGCGTGATGCTATCCTGTCAATATGGAGCAAAATCTCGGAGGATTGTTTCCAGTGCCATAGTTTAAATCTAAGGATTAAGGCAGTTCTGAAGGCAAAAGGGGGTCCAACCCTGTACTAGTAAGGTGTATCTAATAAAGTGGCCGGTGAGTGTATTTTGCTATTCTAACTGCACTTATTTCCGTCATTGGTATAAGATTGCAAAAGGTGGTTATGGCTAGAAATATACAGTTTTTACTTAATTATATATATATATATATATATATATATATATATATATATATATATATATATATATATATATATATATATATATATATATATATATATTATGATATATATAAATAACATGAATAGAATCTGAATCAGTTTTACTGCCAAGTGTGCTTTACACACACAAGGAATTTGTTTTGGCTACAGAAGCTTCCAGTGTTCATAAAGTTAATTCATTTTCCTATTTGTTTATTTAGCAAGGACATGTTAAATAAAAAAAAAATTGATAGCAATAACTATTGCTGGACGATATGGCAAAAATGCAATCTCGATAATTCTTTTCCATTAAACAAAAACAATATATATTTCAATATAAGCTGTTAATGCTTCCAGATTTAAAAGACTCTCCCAACAATGACTAAAGCCACAAAATTTTATACTAAATGGTATAACATAGTTTCGACGGATACATTTCTATCATTGTTTTTGACATTAATTTTATCACAATTCGATTTAATATCGTTTATCGGCCCAGCCCTAGTCTTAACTTTTTTATTGTTGATAAATATCTTATAAATTTCAAATAATCAGTGCTAATAATTATTCTGTTTTTAGAGCCACAGTAATAAACAACACTTTAAAATAAATTTATACAAACATAATAAATAATAAATAATAACATTACCATTTGTAGAATTATTTTACTTCTATTAAAACTTAAAGATACAACATTAGACTAAACTTCAATCAAATTTAGCATTGACCTCATACGTTTTCCTTTGAATATGGCGGCGTTATTTCATCAAGCAAGGATCAAATCATAAGATAGTGATAACCGACATCCCCAGACATTTATCCGGATGCGTGTCGCAACATTTAAAGGCACGTGGATCTCTTTTCAAAATCATTGTAATTTGTTCTTGTATCAGATGCGCTTAATCCTATGCGATCAGATACAGTGCTTTTAATAAGAAATCTGCAAGGAAAGCCGAGCGCGGGATTACCAGCCCCGAGGAGATGTCAGATAAAGCAACACGGCGTCTTTTATAGCTGTGACGGTACAAAGCGACCCCGCACAGGCGACCAGCACGGCTTTACACATGCGCCGCTGGTGTCTTGGGTGTCCGCGGGGTGATGAAACCCAGGGGGACGTGTCAAAACCCCTGCCGGGACAGAAAGGAGGAGTGGAACAGCTAATGCTCGCGCACAATGGCCCTCCGATACAATGGAGCCGTGTGACATTTCTGTACCTGCAGCACCCAAATGTGGCAAACACGGTCTCGCACACACATGGTGGCTTGTCTTGTGGCGCTGCCTATTTAGTGTTTATCAGACGCGGCGGTGGGCCTGACACCGCGCTGAGTAAGATTCCCAGCGGGTGGGCATCCTCTCGGGCACCCGCCGACTCTGAAAAGCCCAGACAAGAGATTAAAGAGGGGACGAGTTGCATCTCTCGCCATAAAGAGACTCTCTATGCTCCCCCCCACCCCCTTCATTACCACTAAAGGAATAAAAAGGCGAAGACAAAGTACTAATGGAGTTGCGAAAGCCACCCCGGCTCTCGGATAGCACTCAGGACAGATTGTGGTGCGCCAGCGATACGCCGCGACGTCCTGGTCTGGCAAGGCATTTGCTCGTATTCTGGTGCCGCCTGTGAAATGTGAGATAATAGGAAAAGAGGTGTATAAAGGCTAGAGCCCTGCCCGTGAGGATTTAGGAAAGCAGTGCGGTATCCAGGGCTACTCAACGAGTGCCGCCCCACACTGTGAAAAGCGTATTTATCAACTTAATAGCAGGTGTCTGATTGAACAAGAGCACTGAGGCGAGTTTGATTAGAGAATGGTGTAATCCCCCCACTCTTCCTTCCTTCTCCTCTGCACCCCCCAAACGCCACTTACTGGTGATGGCTTGAATTTGGAAAGATAAGGCCTCAAAGTAATGGGGTAATAGCTATCCTAAAACTGGAGCTTCTTAAAAGCTAGAACAAGCTTGATGACTTTTAAAAGAGTCGTCTGAGATGTTAAAATCGTCGATGTACAGTAGGCGTCAAGTAGTTTTATTTCAAACTTTGCAGGATCACATGCTACCAGACTTTCAAGTCCTTCCCATCAAGGCGCACTGAAATTTTGCATTGTTACTTAAAGAGATGCATGACAAAAGTACAATAAAAATGCAGTGTAAAAAATGCTGTAAAGTTTACAGTATTATTGTCAATTTTGGTGGAAATAAAGTTGGTGTTGTGTAATCCCCATACAATTTTGATGAATTTGCTAAATAAACGCTATTATAGTGAATATTGCACCCACTTGACCAATCAGTGACCAAATACACTTGGCCGGTCGTTAATATACCTGGGCGCCCCGCCCAAGTAAAGTCTATGTGTCGGAAGCACTGAAAATATACAAGTGCACAGTAAATTAACAATTACAATTGTTCTGTAAAGCTACAGCAAGTTGTAATTGTTACTGGAGACAGCTGTGGATGTAATATTTACTACATAAGAGTTTATTTAGCAAATCTGTACACATTTTAGTAGGTTTGCAATTAAATTTTAGAACACACGCTGTAAAAAAAGCTGTAATTTTTTGAATTATTGGCTATTTTGGATGTCGGTTATACTGTAAAATTTACAAGTATATATATATATATATATATATATATATATATATATATATATATATATATATATATATATATATATATATATATATATATATATATATATATATATTTATTTTTTTTACATTTCTGCAATGTTTTTCAATTGTATTGCAAAGGTAGCTACAACCATAACGCAACACTATGAAATATTTTGAGCTTGCTGAGACGTTCCTCATAAAACCTGACCACGTGTTTTGCATCAAAGAAACATGCCTCTAGATGTCGAGCTCAAAGCTGTGCACATTAAAAAAAGAGCAGAAAGCTGAAGAAAAAAGGAAGAAATCAAGAGGAAGATGAGAGAAAAATAGTAGAAATACTGCACAAAAGGTTTTCAATTTGCACTTGAAATTGGTGTTGTGTAAACTCCATAAAATGTTGACAAATTTGCTAAATAAACTGTAGTATAGTGAATATTGCACCCACGTGACCAGCAGTCTCCAATATGCTTGACTTGTTTACTGTTGGTTGCTAGGTTACCAATACTATAGTTGACTGCTCTAAAATTATGGAAATGCACTTAATTATTTTTTTCTCCTTTTCTTTTAAAATTATTTTTATTATTAATCTATTTTTTACATCTCTAGAACGTTTTTAAATTGTAATGCAAAGACAGCTACAATCACAACGCAACACTGTGAAATATTCCGAGCTTGCTGAGATGTTCCTCATAAAACCTGACCACGTGCTTTCCATCAAAGAAACACGGCTCTAGATGTCGAGCTGCGCACATAAAAAAGCGGAAAGATGAAGAAGAAAAAAAAGAGAAAGAAATCAAAAGAAAGATGAGAGAAAAAAAGCGGAAATGCCGGCCAGATGAATAAGTCAGGTGACTCTATTTTGGCCACTGTGTAAATGAGAGCCAATTAAACTGGCAGCTTTGGCCTCTGCGCACACACACTGAGACTCCGCAGACGAACACCAGGAGAAACACAGAGCAGAGAACGAGACCCTCGCAGAGTTCATCCCAGCAGTGCTCCGTCTACTTCCAGACAACAGAAAACCACAAAAAAAAATCTGACCTTTGTCTTTTCTTAGCGTTACCTCGACCGCTAGGTTTGAAAGAATTTGATTTTTAGGCTGTATTCCCCTCATATTGTTAACGCTGGTTCTAATGAATTCTAGGGTACTTCATCAATAGCCTTTCGCAAAACATGTTATTTGTGTTCTGACCTTCAATTACCCAGAGCCAACCTTGTGTGAAAGCCCTTCGTTAAACTGCAGAGTTTGGATTAGGCCGACAGGTTGGAGCTTTGTCGCAGCTGGGGTGCAGAGGCACTGACTAATTTAGCCAATTAGACAAGGGCATGATTAAGGTGGCCAGATTGAGAAAGAGCCACCGTTGGACTTTAGCCAGGACTCTGGGGTTGGAACCCCTGCTATAGAGCTTAAAGGACCCAAAGATTCTCTAATGACCAGCAGGCAGAGGAGCTGTAATCACCCTGGAGAAAGAGAGAAAAAGAGAGATGGAGAGAGGGAGAAGGACAGGGAGAAAGAGAGAAATCTTCACAGCACATCAGCCTATTGTTCTTTAATATATTACTGTTACCTGCATATGGGTCATTGACAAGTTATGAAGTGTATACAGCAGTGAAGCGCATGTTCAAAAACTTTCCTAATTATGAAAAGTGTTTTTCTATTTAAATAAATAAATAAATAAAATAATAAATTAATTAATTAGAATATATAATATAGAAAAAAATATATAGACCTTTTTCTTTGTTGCTGCATGGAGGGCGCCTTAGTGAACAGCGTCTTCTGATAGGATGCCTAGTACTTCTGTTTACAGCGTTTCTCAACTGGTAAATCTTGATCCAAAAACGTTTGTCAATATCGTTGTGTGTGGTTTACGGAGTGTTTTTGTTATCCACAACTTTGATTTTGAAAGGTGTGTGTTAAAGCCGTTGCATTTGCTTGTGTTGGTTATATTTGAAAAAAAGATGATCACTTTAGCGATGACGAGGCTCACTTTAAATGGCAACGGTAAGAGTAATGACTCACAGATTACTTCTATTAGATCGCATTATTGAAATACTCAGTCCAGGAGGTGGCGCTGATCGACAGCAGTATTGGTTTAAAGACGTTAAAAGCAAGCAAAATACATTAAAACTATCGTTTCAAAGCTGTCCTAACTTCATTTTTTATATGCACCAAGCTGCCGACCGGAAGTTTGAAGCATCCTTCTTACGCATTCACGCAAAGCATAATGGGTAATTTTGTGTTATAAGAAAAAAAAAATAAATACATTTTATATATATATATATATATATATATATATATTATATTATATTAATTATACACACAGATATTAGCAACAACTGGTTATTAAATGTTTTAGGGTTTGTTTTTGTCATTGTTAAAGTTCTGTATTTTAACATTTTTTATACATATTAAACTATTATGTAGTTGTATATATTCACTGTTTAGCATAAATAAGCAGACCCTATTTTAAAACAAATAAATTTTTTATCAATTTGTAAATGACTATAGCCAAGAATTTTTGGTGGATTTAACCAAAAACATTTTAATAAATTATATCCATTGAAACAAAGAAAGGTAATTTAAATTAGTTATTGAAACATGTATTACAAAATTTCATATAAATTTTACATGTCTTTATGTTTTTCTTAATTTTCCTGTTTATTCAAATTTTAAATATTGTTTCCCCCAACTTATAATATTTTTTGAACAGTGATCTTAAGTTTTTATGTTAGATTAGTTGCAGTTTTGACTTATTAACTAATCTAGTGTATATAAGCAAATATATTATTGCAAAGCATCTTACAGAAAATAGTAACTTAAAACTATGATCTGTGAGGGTTATACTCATTTATACTGTACATGCACATACATACATAAATACTTCAGTTTAAGCTATATAAAATTAAAAAAACTAGCTGAAACAAAATAACTTTAAGTTTTCCATTTAATTTCAATTAGTCTAAGTCTATTTATATATTAAATGTAATTAAAATATTGATTAATTACTTTTAGATTTACTTCAAGATAATAACCTCTTTATGGTACATAAAAAACACCTCAATTAATCAAATGCATACTAAAATTGTAAGGCAACTTGCTGCACATCTTTTATTGAGCTCCCTCAACTTTTAATCAAGTCAAATAAAAAAAAAGCTCTGCAGCGAAAGTTCCCAACAGTTTTAAGTTGAGTCAACTTTTTTACAGTGTTGAAATGAAACTTTTGGAAATTGAAATGCAATTGTACATAACACCCACTTACTATTTGAAAAAAGCTGACAATAAATAAGTAAAACAAAAGCAGAATGTCAACAACAACTCCAATATGATCATACTTATGATTAATATAAAATATATACGCTGTTATTATGTTTGTTTAAAGTTACACCACATTATAAATCAATCATAAATAAGGTTTCTTAAAATGTATGTCAACAAACAATCATGTCAAACACTGGAAACCATTGTAATTTATATTTCCCACCACACTGTGTACGTGTGCCATTCACGCTTGCTGATCTGCACTGATTATTTATTACGTTCCAATTCATATCTCATACTACTTATATTACTCTATGGAATACTTAATTGGTGCTATGCAACATTCAGTGTTCAAATATTAGTGCATAATAAACTATTGTCCAGGCAACCAGTTCCACTTGCATCCCTTCCTGTATTCATATTCGTCGTATTACAGAATACATGCCCATTTATTAAAGCATAAGTAGGCATGTACAGTAATATTGGAATAACGCACAGTCAGACAGCCAGTCGACAGTCATAAATGAAGGTTTGCTTTATCACTAATGTATATGTATATGTGAGTGACAGTGAATTTAGCACATCAGTGTGGATTTCCTATGGAGTCATGAACTTTAAGAAAGTGAATATGAATTGAATATGAATTAATCAACATGCATTGACTAACATTTCACAATACGATTGTATTAGTTATTGTTATTTATTAACAGGAAAAATTTTTTTAACAATATATTAATTACAGTATTTGCTCATAAACTAAATTTGACATGTATGAATTTGGATGCTAGTAATGCATTGGTAAATGTTAACACAGGCTCATTGTGAAAACGTAACCCTGTATACATTTCTGGAGAGCGCAAATTATATACCCAGAGGTATATATGGCTGCATTTTGTCTTTAAAACTAATGCCAACGGCTTCTGTTTCTTTTCACACTAACAGTCGATTGCTTACCTCAGTGTGGACTGCTTTTCCACTGTTACCAGTTGGCCCAGTAGCTCGCCATGTACGTCAGTGGACTTGAGATGCAGAGGGGAGCTCACTGCGAAGACAGGGTTCAAGTTCGGTTCCAGAAAGCTGTTAAAACAAAAACAAAAGGCAAAAAAAATTATTAACTAAGTAAATAACAGGGTGAGGATGTGATAAAATCTGAAAACATAGTAAAAACAGGCAGTTGTGAGGGTTTTTCTTTTTCTGGGTTGCTTTTGAAAACAATGTAGGTTAGGTTTAGGAAAGTGGGTGATTGGGTCAATCGGTGCTTTTGAAATCACTATTTGTTGTGTTTAGAGAAGGGGGCGGGTGGGGAGATCAATCGGTTGTTCAGTCAGTCCAAAAATTAACAAATAAACCTTATTGTAAGTGTGACTGATTACTGAACATGAATTAGCCAAATGAAATAGTTATGAATTACTGGGTTATGATATTGTGTTGTTTACTTTTGAGTTTTTTTTTTGCAAATTACGAATTTAAGTGTACAACTTATTGTTTTCATACAACTTATTTTTAAGTCTTTTGGTTTTCATTTTGTATTTTAAAAATATGTGTCATATGATTGTTTTTTTGGTTGATTGCGACAATTATGAATGACCCCATGTTCATAAATGTATTGCATCTAATGAAAACAAATACATGTCATTGTACAAATTCATAATTATTTGCCACTAACATATATATATATATATATAAATATAAAAATATACCACACAGAGGTTAATTCATAATTATTTTCCACTAATATATATATATATATATATATATATATATATATATATATATATATATATATATATATATATATATATATATATATATATATATATATATATATATATATATATATATATATATATATATATATATAAATATAAAAATATACCATTTTAAACAGAAAATAAAAACAAATCATACTATATATATATATATATATATATATATATATATATATATATATATATATATATATATATATATATATATATATATATATATATAGAATGATTTATTTTCTGCATAAAATGGTCCTTTAGCCCTGTTCATAAAGGTATTGTGAGAAGGTCTAATGAAATCATATAAATGTCTTGGTACAAATGCTTCATTTCATCGACATCTGTCACTAATCTGTCAAAACTGATAATATTTATTAATCCATAAACAGAAAAATACAGTAAGAATAGAATAACCACTGCTAGTTGGTCAATAATCATAGAGAGGGTTTGTTTTGCGATAATTACAGACTAAATTATTATCTGCATAAGCAGTGACTATGAATGCAGTATGGATTTCCTCTGGAGTCAGAAAGCATGTGTGTGTGTGTCTGTTTGCTATTGATTATTCTCTAGCACCTCGCTGGATGGGACAATTACCTGATTATAATAATGTGAATATGAATCGAATAAGAATTAGTCACAGTACAATATCAAATATGAGTTAGCCACTAAAATAGTTATGGATTTTCATAAAATTGTTGCTCTTTGTTTTGATGTAAATTACGACTTTATGTTATAATTTGACATTTTTATACTGAACATTTTTCATATTTCAATACATTTTTCATCATTTTGTAATTTAAAAGTAGGAAATTGTATGAATTTTTATGATTTTTATATATTTTGCATCAAATGTACTGTTCGGTATGTGATCGGATCCAATGAAAACATACATGTTTTAGTACAAATTCAAACACAGTTATCACTAATCTGTCAAAACGTATTTATTAATCTATAAGTAGGCATGTTACTGTAGGCTCATTCTGAAAACGTCGCCCTATATACATTTCTAGAGATCGTAAATTATGTAGCCAGAGAAATGTATGGCTGTATTTCGACTTTAAAATGAACGCTATGAGGCGGTATGACATCATTCCTTTTTGCGTTTACCAGCTGACCTCCGTATGAACGGCTTTTCCACTGTTACCAGTTTGTTCAATAGCTTGTTGCGTACGTCGGAGAATTTGCGATGCACATGTTCGAGTCGGGCGAAGAAAGGTTCCAAAAAGCAGGCAAGACAAAAATAAAAGCCAAAAACATTAAATAAACAGGTAAATAATAGGTTGAGAATGTGATATAACCCGAAAACCTCGTGAATGGCACTCGCTAGAGAAATTTAATACCTGAAAAAGCATACACAGTGGCCTCTGCTGGATTTGCAAAAACAAAAACTGCAAAAAAACATAGCTCCTGGGATGTATTTGATGCTCTCCAGAAATGTATATGGGGGTACGTAATCAGAATGAGCCTGGGTTTGTTTTTGCGATAATTATAAACAGACTTATTATCTTATATGTATCTGCATATGTGGCCATGAATGAAGTGTTGATTTCCTCTGGAGTCAGAAAGTGTGTGTGTGTTCACTATTGATTATTCTCCAGCACCTCGCTGGATGGCACAATTACCTGTTCCCGTTCTGTCAGCGCGGCCTCATGAATAATGAAAGGCTGACATTCTGTTACTCTTACCTGCCGCTTGTAACCAGTCAAACTGTAAAAGGTGTTTATCTGCCGCGCGCTGCCACTCCAAATGCTAGATATTAAAAATTAATGGGCATGATTAAGATACTTTGAAATCCTGGCAAATGGTATATTTAAATATTAAGTCACATGTAATTAAGAGCAGAGAAATATTCTTCCCTGTAGTTAGGGGCAATTATAACAATTTCCATCAAGGGATTTCCCAGCTTGACTTTTTTGTTCTGAGCTATGGTGATTAACATTATGGCTAATTGAAGTCATTTTCTTAGGCCGGGGTATAGTTCGCTCTCTTTTTTGTCCTGGAGGGAAACTTAGCGCTCATGGCGCTCCAAGCCCAATTTTCAATGGAAGATTTCCATTTTCAGCATCACAAGTGGCGCCTTTTAATTGTCTGTCAGAGTGTGTCCATTAACTGGAGAGGTCAATCTTACATAGTGCATCAGGGGTGAGGTCTGGGCCCGGTCGCATAATGTCAAGTCAACCAACCAAACGCCCTCCGGAAACAAAGAAGCACTTATTTCTTCTATTAAGACCACTGACGCTTGCTTAGAAATGCTCATTCACAGGTTGCAATAATATATGTAGCCTCATGGAGAAACAATTGTCAGTCAACAAAAGACTGAATTGCAATTAAGTTTCGCCAATGATTACAAAGAAACAGCAAGTATCACAAAAATTGAAATAGTCTTTGTTTGGGTTGCTGACGTGACGTTGCTTTTTCATTGAAACACACAATAAAATTGAGTATAATAAGTATTGTCATCATTTAAAATGCAGTAAATGGCGTGACAGACTCAAGTTTTTTAAATCGTACAACCTTACAACATAAATACCCCAGGCTTAACATGACAAGTGACTATTTTTCATCCATATATTTCTGAAAACATAGGAACTTGAAACATTTGGTCACTGAAAACACTATATGTTCATTTTAAATCAGCAATTCTACAGAAAATGTTAATTAGTTGAAGACCCCACTCTCTGTGTAGCTCATGATGAGCACCTGTTAAGTTTTTGTTTGTTTGCATATTTAACTTTTTTTGTAAGCACTGTAAAACTGTTAAAGGACACCTATTTTTCTCTAGAATGTGCCTGTAAAGTTCCAGTTCAAAATACTCATCAGATTATTCATTATAGAATGAATCTGCAGAATCTGCCTACTTTGGTGTTTGAGTACATTGGTATTGTTTTTATAGCCGGTGGCATTAAATGCAAATGTGCTTCTTTTTTCCCGCCCATCTTATTATGCATATTGTCAGATAAACAGCACAGTGACAGAGACAGACTCGGATGAAGCTGAAATACAGCTCATTAATCAAAAATGCCAAGCAAGTTTACTTGACGTATTTGTGGTGGTGTTTATTCAAGCCTTTCTGAAATGATAAGTCACACACAAAGGCCGTTTGCAGTACACACACATGTATATTGTAATTAGCGATTTTACTGTCATTTTTACAAACATGCTCTGTTTATATATATATATATATATATATATATATATATATATATATATATATATATATATATATATACAGTTGAAGTCTGTTAGCCCCCTTTGAATTTTTTTCCCAAATGAGGTTTAACAGAGCAAGGAAATTTTCACAGTACGTCTGATAATATTTTTTCTTCTGAAGATCCGATACTCTACAGAACAAACCATTGTTATACTATGACCTGCCTAATTAACCTAGTTAAGCCTTTAAATTTCACTTTAAGCTGTCTAGAAGTGTCTTGAAAAATATCTAGTCAAATATTATTTACTGTCATCATGACAAAGATTAAAAAAAAAAAAATCAGTTATTAGAAATGAGTTCTCTCTCTGAAATCTTCGCTCCGTTAAACAGAAATTGGGGAAAAAAATAAACAGGGGGGCTAATAATTCTGACTTCAACTGTGTGTGTGTGTATATATATATATATATATATATATATATATATATATATATATATATATATATATATATATATATATATATATATATATATATATATACACACAGTTGAAGTCAGAATTATTTTTTTCTTTTATTATGTTTTTTTCTTCTTTTTTTTCAAAAAGTATGATAATATGCTACTGATCTTAGGGATTTCTAATTATCAACCATGTTTTTTTGTTTGTTTTTGTCATAAACAAAGATTCCAGTGCTTCATTAAGTTGGTAAACTAAAATAAATGACTTTTGTAGACAGGTTTACTATAGATGTTTTTTGTAACATTAAAACCCTGCAACCACAGCTGCCATTTGCTCCCCTTGTAAATTTCACAATGTGGTTTAATGCACACGTACAAAAGGAAAAGCGTTTTGCCGTAGCCGACCGCTCCTCTACTAAGAGCTCGGATGCAAGCTATGAATTTTCCAGATGACCACAGAATTGCAGCGTTAACAGAGAAGTGGTGTATACTAGGAGCTAATGTACAGCTAAGCTAACCGTGAGTGACACTGTCAATCAATCTGATATACTGTTGACCGCTACTGGGATCCCGCTTTTGGCCAGAAAGTCCAACCTACTGTGAAACAAGTCCATTAAAGTTATGCATGATGTTTTCACAAGACATGCTGAGTAAAATACTGTGTGCGGCAGAATGTGTGTGTGCGTTAGCTATTAGCCTAAAACTCAAACTATATGACTTTCATACTCATGCTGATGCCAAATGTGTTCTGTACTTTAACTCATACCGTGTGTGTGAGTATTAGCTTTGAGCCATTTACTTCATGCAAAACTGTTACATTAGCACACACGCTAATGGCAAAGGGTATTGTACAGTACTTTAGCTCAAATCAGAGGTGGCATAGGCTAATATCTGAAATCTAGAATGTGTTTGTGAGTGTGTGTGTATTGGTTGCATGTTGAAAATGTTGCATGATAAATCCTAATGGAAGTTTTCCAAAACACACTAGAAACCATTCAAATGTACTGGTTTTAATGGTTATAATTCAATAGTTTGCAATGGTACTTGTAGTTGTAACCCATTACAATCTTCTGTTTATTTATTCATGTATTGACCACACACTTGCACATGATGATGGCAGAAAGTTTGCTGTATTTTATATCACAATAAAACTAGTATACCTCGGAATGTTATTAGCTGTTAGCTGTTTACTTCAGCCAAAAACTATCAAGCTATGTGACATTCACACACATGCTGATGATACTGTACTTGATCTCAGACCAAAACAATCCTATCTCTGAAAGTCCTATAAAGTGTTATCTGTTACCTTTTAGCATTAGATTAAGACAAAAAAAAACTAGTAAATCATTTGATAATCACACATATCTATTTACCTCAGAAATAGCATATGGCTAATGTGTTAACTCTTAGCAGTTTGCTTTAGTTTCAGCCTAAAACTATCAAACCATATGACACTTTACTGTATTTTTTTCTCAGACCGAACTTGTCTTAACTCTGAAATATGCCCTATAAAGTGTGTATGTGTATTTCCTGTGCATGTTAGCACTTTAGCTGCTAGCAGTTTGCTTTAATTTTAGCCTAAAACTATTAAACTACGACATTCACACTCTTCCTTATGACAAAAGTTTACTGTAATTGATCTCAGACCAAAACAATCCAACTGTCTCTCTGAAATTCATGCCCTATAATGTGTGTTGTTATGTGTTAGCTTTTAGCATTAGACTAAAAATATATATGAAACAGTTTTTGAAATTCACACATACTGTATCTATTTACCTCAGAAATCTGTAGGCTCAGTATTTTTTTTTTCTCAGTATTCACTATTTTATCTTATCTCTGAAATCTACACCCTTTATAGTGTGTATGTGTATACTTGTATATTTGCATGTGTGTGTTAGCAATTTCTAAAGTTAAAGCCGTTGCTTTAACTTTAGCCTAAAACTATCCAACTATGAGATTCATAACAGAAGTCCTGTCCTGTCCTTATGACAGAAGTTTACTGTACTTTATCTTAGGCCAAAACAATCCTATCTCTGAAATTCATGCCCTTTAATATGTTGTTATGTGTTAGCTTTTAGCATTAGACTAAAATACATATAAAACAGTTTGAAACTCCCACATACACCCTTTACTGTATTTATTTTCTCAGACCAAACTTGTCTTACCTCTGAAATGTCCTATAAAGTGTGTATGTGCATGTTAGCAATTTAGCTGCTAGCAGTTTGCTTTAACTTTAGTCTAAAACTATCGAATTATGACATTTACACTCATCCTGTTGACAGAAGTTTACTGTACTTTATCTCATACCAAAATGATCCTATCTCTGAAATCTAAGCCGCATGCGTGTTATGTTAGCTCTTAGCAGTTTCCTTTAATTTTAGCCTAAAACTTTTTAAACTATGTAAGCTATTTGTTAGCTATTAGCATTAGCTTTAGACTTAAAATATATTTATTCACTTTTTCTTGACAATCTATACCCTATTGTGTGTGAGTGGATGTGGCTGTGTGTGTGCGTGTTAGCTTAGCAGTCTGCTTTAGTTTTAGCCTAAAAGTACTTTAGCTCTTTAGCATGTAAGTAGTTTGCTTTGGTTTTAGTCTAAAACTACCAAACTACGGCATTCACACTCATCCTGATGACAGAAGTTTATTGTAATTTATCTCAGACCAAAACAATTCTATCTCTGAAATATAAACCGTGTGTGTCAGTGTGTGTGCGTGTGTGTGTGTGTGTGTGTTAGCTCTTAGCAGTTAACTTTAATTTTAGCCTAAAATGATCAAACTATGTAGCTATTTATTAGCTGCTTGCATTAGCTTTAGACTAAAAAAAATATATTCATCCCCTTTATCTCAACAATTTATACCCTATAGCCCTAAAGACTTTAGACTAAAATAATCATCCACTTTATCTTAAAAATCCATACCCTAGTGTGTGTGTGTGCCTGTGTGTGTGTGTTAGCTCTTAGCAGTCTACTTTAGTTTTAGCCTACAACTATTTTAAACTATGAGACATTTTAATGTATTTTGTTTTAGTCTATTATTAAAATCAAAAGTGTGTGTGTGTTTGTGTGTGTGCTAGCAAGTTAGCATGTTAGCAGTTTGCCTTAGTTTTAGCTTAAAACTATCAAACTATGACGTTCACATTCCTCCTAACGACAAAAGTTTACTGTACTTTATCTCAGACCAAAACGCTCCTATCTCTGAAATCTAAACCGTGCGTGTGTGTGTGTGTGTTCAGCTGGCCTAAGCGGCGTTTTCCAGAGCGACGCCAGCACCGCAGAAGCATCGCAGCAGTCGTCCTCTTGCAGAATGTTATTACAGAAGGAGGCAAGGTCAGATTGCAAGGATGATACATGGGAGGCGCTTTTGAAATAAGTAAGTCCCTTTTTTTTTGCATGAACGTTGCGTATTGACCTTGGCATTTCTGACAATAACATCCATCATGCACATGAACCCCTTCCAAACACACAACGCCAGTCCACGCTGAGGCCAAATGAATCGGATTAAGGAATAACACTGGAGGATGGATGCCTGACATCCCGAGATAGCAGAATAAACTGACAGTTTCTCAGGCTCTCGGGTTTCAGATCGGGGTGGAGAAAAAAAAAAAAGTCAATAAATAGATGTTTGTATTATAGTGAATTTAAATCCCTTTTTGTAGGTTAAATCAGCTTCTTTGCACAAACTTAAAATAAGTTATGGTGTGTATGCAGTGTGTATGTATTTAGTGTAATGACAACTTAATGAAGATTTTATTGACACATTATTGAAGCTCTTTATTGAAGATTTATGTATGCATTTACTAATATAAGTTATTAAATTGTCATTATTAAATGCACATTTAGTTTAGTTTAGTTGTTTTACAGGGTCAATGCAGATTAATATGGCTATTTTTCATCTGTAGACCCCTTACAGGATGTTAAAAAGTCCTGCCTAAAATAGAAGCAAAGCATAATAACATAAAATACATTTCATATATACATAAATACACAATACATACATATATACATAAATATATAAACTTGTTTTATAAAAAACATTGGTCACACTTTACAATAGGACTTCATTAGGTAAGGTTAATTAATAAATTTACAAACGTGAGCTAATAATAAACATTACTTATACAGCAATTATTGATCATACTGCACGTAGTTTAACATTTACTGATGCATTATTAAAGTTGTGCATGTTAACATTAGTTAATGCACTGAGAGACAAACTACTATATATATATATATATATATATATATATATATATATATATATATATATATATATATATATACTATGAATTAACTATGAACAACTTTTATTTCCATTAACTAATGTTAACAAATATGAATATTGTAATAAATGTAT
>NC_141044.1:5730000-5842500 GCF_052040795.2 Danio rerio
GGTAACACAAGGGGTAATAGGGTGGAATGCTGCTCAGAAGAAAAACTCCTGGAAAGAGCGCTCTCACACTTCAAACACGCTGACGTGAGACGTCTAGCCAATCAGAACATTCAGACACATTCCTATCTGCGCTGTTTATTATAAATAAAAGCTTTTGAATATTTTTACAGCTACATTTAGCTGCTAGTCACTAGGCAGATAACTTTTCTATGTTCATAATCAAAAAACACTGTGAAGCCCTGTGTTCAACTGCGTCATGCTCGTGCACGTGAAGACATGCTTAAGTGTTCCTCCATATTTTTACATCGAAGTTGTTCACAAGACCTATCCATCAACAAAACTTGCATGTAGTCAAATGTGACTGAAATGTAGAATTTGTAATGTAGTCTAATGTAAACATTTAGCTTTATCGCTTTTGCCTTTGGATGTCTCTGGGACAAAAAAAAAAGCCGCTTGCATTAATGCTAGAACTTTAAATAAAAGTGAAACCATCAACAAAAGCCTGACCCTATCTATGTTTACAAATACAAGCACAGCCGTTTAGAGGTCATTTCTGATTAATGATGTCAGAATTTACCGGTATTTTAGAATAGATGTGTGAACGGTCTTTTCCGGAAAAATTCCGTAACATTCTTGGCCCTATCATACACCCGGCGCAATGTGACACAGGGCGTGATGCAATTGTTGTTTGCTAGTTTCACCTTGCCGCAAGAGTGGTTTTTACGTTTTGCACCACGCTGTTTAAATAGCAAATGCATTTGCGCTCATATGTGCGCCCATAGGCATTCTGGTCTAAAAAGGAAGGCGTTCTGAGGCTCATTGCTGGCGCGTTGCTATTTTGAGAAACTATAATAGATTTTTGAATAGACCAGAACAAAGCGGGTCTATTGTCCAGCACAGAGTGCGTTAGTTGTGCACCTCACATACACACTGCTTAATACACAAAAGATGTAGAGCAATACGTAATGTATGTAAAAGAATTAAAATATTAGGATATAATAAGGAAATATATATGATGTAAATATAAAGGATTAAAATATTACAAAACATATTATTTTCTAGCCTACATAAATATAAAAACCACTGCCTTAATGCCTTCTTCATCTCTGTTTTTTTTTCAGTTTATTTGTGATGATTTGCTTTTGTATAATGTTATTATTATTAGCAGTATTATTTATTATATTCATATTTATATTTGTTTTATTAAAAAACAAGCCTAGATTTGCCCACCTGTCAGGTTTTAGACCATAAGGGGCACAGCATGTGTATTAGGATATAACTCGTGTTCTTGAGCACACTTCGTTATTATTGTTCATTTATTCGTTTGCTGGAAATTAGAACTGAATTTAGAAATTGTCTTGAAACAAATCTTTGCCCTTAACAAACTAAATTAATTACTTATAGGCTAATTGATGTCTGTGCGTACAATGTTTCCCTTTCCACAAGAGCGAAAGTGAAAGTAAATAAATTATCTCTCATTCTCGCGCTGTAGATGCTCTGTTTAACTGTTTTCTTGCTAGTGAAATGCTCAGTTTTTCCACTTACACCATGTAATTAGCAAATGCACTTATGGCACGACGTAGGTGGCTCTTAAAGGGAATGGGAGATGAGACTCTGATTGGTTTATTCTCAAAACACTCCTATAACTCATTAAGAAAATAAACTCAACCCTTTTAAATCATGCGCCACGGTGCAAAGCGGATTTTTCCGTCCTTAAATTAGCAAAAGTGGTTTCTGAAATGCCCTGGAATCGTTTGCGCCCTGCGCTTTGGGATTTGCACTTTGAGCATGGACCGTCAAATAGAGCCCCTTATCGGTGTGATTCTTTTTTGAATTTTCCCATAAAGTCGTTATGAAAATTTTCTGGATATTTACCGGTATCACTGTGTGAGAGGGGCTACTGACTGTTTTTAAAGCATACAGTATAGAAACATCAAAAAAGCTTACTGTATGTTCAGCAAGAAATGCAATTCTTAACTGTTATAAAAGCATGCTGAGCAATGGAAAGTCTCTGTAAGTAATGTTAACCACAGACTTGATTTCAGTCATAAACCGAAAAGTGCCTTTCTTAAAACCCATTAGAATCTCCCAAGAGGACTGGTGAATTACCCTTGCAGGTTGTCCAACAAATGGACGTCATGACTAAACAGCTTTCAAAATCCTTCAAGACCATAAAACCCCCCAAATACACAACACAACAGCTGAATGGACTGAATTTCTTGTGATTCGTCAATTAAATGAAATCAATCCAAAACGCAAAGGTGGTACGGCTGATAAGGTTGATAATACAAGGTTTTGATAAGGTTGAGATTTTCATTAGATGATGATGATGTTGTTCGCATGCCACAAACGCCTGTTGAGATTCAATTATGTGCTAATGTTTGCGGTTGAACTCGTGTCATTCATCAATTATACTATGAAATGGCCATCTGGTTTGGTCAGCAAGCTTTAAGTCATGACCCTCATCATTGCAGTCCATATTTTGTCATATGTTAATTTTTAAGATTGTTCACCAGGACATTCTAGAGAAAAGTATTAGTATTCCTGGCAGCCTAATGATAAATGGAAAATTACTGAATAAATGAAACTCATTGGCTATTTGTAGTGAAAATATTTTCTATCATGGGCATGTTATTTATTTTTGAAATCTATTTGATATAAATATCTTAAAGATCTTGGGGGTTTGGGTAGTTATTTTTTATTTTGATTATAAATTGTATTTTTATTTTGATTATAAACCAAATGAACATTTTAATATTACTATTATTATATTACAATAATATTAGTGAATTAATTTAAAAACTGAATAAATATAAATTTACACACATTTACACAAGTAAATATGTAGACTCAATGATGGGCTAAAAATCTGCAGATTTTTGTGCATGCAGATTCCATGTAGCCATACTGGATATATTTTAGATAAAATAGAAAATAATATGTGGATTTATATGTGGAAAAACCCCCCTACATAAATTTTATATACTTAATTATAACGATTATGAACAAATAGTCAGAATATTCAGAATGTTCAAAACTTGAACTCGCATACCCCACTTTGAATGTGCAGTTGCGCCCCTGGTCACACATAGGCTTTGAGCATTGATTCACAAATACGTTTTCAGGAATATGTGAAAACTAAGCTTCTATCTAAAGATAAACTGACTGATAATACTCTACTTTTGCAAATGGCCTTGCATCTCAAATAAATAAAAGCACCGCGGAGATGAGCACTTGGAAAAATGACCTCATGCTCTGCATTTTAGCTCAGATAAAGCCTCTGTAAAATACTGTAAAATTGGAGGAGTGGATGTCAGAAATCATAGGGAGGGATCGCAACCTCTCTCAATGTTCCTTGAAATGCGATGATTATAATGGCTGAAGTGGAGTAGGGAAAAGTGTTGAATGAATACGGTCAGGACTCTTATAAGCTTTCTAGTGCAATTTTGAAGAAACTAGTATTGATCCTTTTTTTTTTTTTGGTCCCCATCACACAAAAGCTATTCCCTCGTTTGCCCTTCACTTGCACCCATTTCACCCAGTGGGACGATTGTTCATCTGGCACAGATTTAGAGGCAACATCCTGCTCTGAGCAGCAGACATGTTGAGAAAGTCAAAAACAACAACTATAATAGGCAATTTAATGGAGTAGTTGATCTCAAAATAGAGAAAAATAACATTATTTGATGGACTCTTGTGTCAACCTGCGTGTTGTTGGTATCATTCATTCATTCATTCATTCATTCATTCATTCATTCATTCATTCATTCATTTATTTATTTATTTATTTATTTATTTATTTATTTATGTTTTAATGTTAATTTGATGTTGTGTGTGTGTGTGTGTGTGTGTGTTTGATTTAACCGAGTAGTTGACCCTTAATAATAGAGAAAAGATATTTATTTATTTATTTATTTATGTTTTAAAGTTAATTTGATGTTGTGTGTGTGTGTGTGTGTGTGTGTGTGTGTGTGTGTGTGTGTGTGTGTGTGTGTGTGTGTGTGTGTGTGTGTGTTTGTGTGTGTGTGTGTTTGATATAACCGAGTAGTTGACCCTTAATAATAGAGAAAAGATATTTATTTATTATTTTTTTTTTATTTACTTACTTATTTATTTTGTGTGTGTATGTGTGTTTGATATAAACAGCCCAGGCTCTACATTCTGCAAAATATACATTTATGTTTTGTTGCACATTTCAAATAAACATCCACTAGAGGGCACTGTACAAATTCTTGCTAATCTTAGGGAATGTTTGGTTCTGTGGCTGCGTCCAAAATCGCCTGCAACTCAGTAGGTTGTGGATTTGAATTTAAATGTACTACTCCACCAATCGAAAAGTATATTTTATACAGTATGTATATATTTAATTAAACTTGGACGTACTACATCCGCCATTTTGTCATCATCACATGACCGACCAGCGCCAGTTTTGGCACTTCACTCTCCTTTATGAATTCTCTTGCTTTGCATCATAACAAAGCGAAGCATGCATCAGATGCACACTTCAGAATCGCCAAAAGTAGTAGGTCATTCGGGTACTTCTCGCATACCGTTTTTCGAATGCTATAAATTCAGACATACTACTCGGCTCACATAATTTTTTTAGCGTACTATATAGTATAAAGGTATGTGATTTCGGATGCAGCCTATGTTTTAGATACACGTCCCATTTGTACCTACTTCCCCCATTTTACATTGCACACCACAAATCTCATGTTAAATATTTATGATCAAATACGTAAAAAATGTAAATCTCATGTTGGATATTTACAAACAAATACATAAAAACGTAAAACTCATGTTTGATCTTTACGATTAAATATGTAAATATTAAAAATCTTCAACAACATGTGAAATATTAACACTCTGAAACACTGAATTCAAGATTCGGCAGATTGAAACAAAACAATATCGAAGCAAAATACAAATCAATACCCAATCAATGTGCTAAACAGTATCCAATCAGAATGCGAGCACACTTAAAACGACATAAATATAAAACATTTTCCTCCAAAATTTGGATTTTACACAAAAAATTTATCAACTACCCATATGCATTGTGTGTGCGTGCGTGGGTGTGTGTTTGTATGTTTCATACCATAATTGCAGGTAAATTTCCAGAATTATCCAATATTTTGAACAATTGTAAACTAGAACAATATATATATATATATATATATATATATATATATATATATATATATATATATATATATATATATATATATATATATATATATGTATATATATATATATGTATGTATATATATATATTTTTTTTTTTACTAGAACGATATACAATACAACAAATGTCAAAATTACAGTAACCTGAATCCATTAGACTAGTGATGTCAAATATCTAAATGTGATATGAAGCATTCGATTCTGTTGCTAGTTGTTTAAATAACAGGTAAACATTTTAAAGCGCTAACAGAGAGTTGACATTCTTCACCATGTTTGTGCTTTAGCTCATGATGCTAACCTCATGTCTAAAACAGAGTTTGATGTATTTTCATCATATTAATGTTTTTAAATGTGATTCAGAAGTTTAAGAAAATAGCTCAATAACCTATTGACCTAGATGTATCTACTATTTTAAATATTTAGTAACCATTAATGAGAAATCAATACCTACATCCCTCAATACCTTCGAACGTTTCCTGCCAGAGGAAGTGACATCACTTGGGGCAGGTCACATGATTTTTCAATCAGTGCTTTAAAGGTTATGCCTTTTTTTTAAATGATGTAACAGAGCTGACATGTACACAGATACTTAAGCAAAATGTAATTCTGTTATTTGTGAAGTTACAATAAAATACTGACAATAAATATTCAAATGTTGTTCTTCCTAATTCCCAGAAGCCCTAAGCGGCTGCTTACCTCGCTTATTGGTGAAGTCCACCCCTGGTCACAGCCAGGCCAGGTTCTTCCCATTCACGTTCACCTAAAACATCCCGTTCATATTCAACGCAATCATCAAGATCCCTCTCACCTGCCTTCTGATCACTTACACACCAGCACATCATCCCCTCTCATCACTCCAACTGTATATAACCCCTCCCCGTCCCTCATGGTCTGGCCTTTTCGCATACAAACCATCACAGTCAATGAAAGCTTATACGCATAGTTATTCTTACCTATATGCTCTAGCTTATCTCCAGTGTCTGCATCTCTTCTCCTTCCTAGTGTGATTCCTTCCTGGTTGTGATTTCCCTGACGTCCTTTCAGTGTTCATCATCAGTCTCTGGTTCCATCCCATCATCTGGTCCACTGCTCACCTACGCAAGATAAAGACTACCTCATCACTGCATTCCTGTCCATATCTCAAATAAACTGTTTGTATTAATTGTTCATATTAACTGCTTTGGTCTCGTCCCCCTTCTGTGGCAATAACATTCAAACATTCATTTTAAAGAGACAAATTGATATCATTAATTCAAGGCTCATCTTTAAGACCCAAAATGTACCTGCAATTCTAGATTGACCCATATAATCCTTAATTCCGATTGGCTGGAAGGTTTGGTATAAAACATTTTGTTGCACAGGTAGATCTAGTCACTTATTCACAATTATAGTAATAGTATTGTTCATCCATTCATTTTGCTTCAGGTTAGTCCAGGGATGTCCAAACCTGGTCTTGGAGAGTCGGTGTCCTGCATAGTTTAGCTCCAACTTCCTTCAACACACCTGCCTGGAAGTTTCTAGTATACCTAGAAAGAGTTGATTAGCTGGTACAGGTGTGTTTAATTGGGGTTGGAACTAAAATATGCAGGACACCAGCCCTCCAGGACCGAGTTTGGGCACCACTGGGTTAGTCCCTGTCCCTGATTTATCCCTGAGGTTGCCACAGTGGAATGAACCACCTATCATTATTATTTACTGTATAAAATTTACTTTGCATGTTCTTCCTGCATTCGAGTGGGTTACCTCCAGGTGCTCCGGTTTCCCCCACAGTCCAAAGACGTGCGGTACAGGTGAATTGGGTAGGCTAAATTGTCCGTAGTGTATGAGCGTGTGTGTGAATGTGTGTGTGGATGTTTCCCAGTGATGTTTTGCGGCTGGAAGGGCATCCGCTGCGCAAAAACTTGCTGGATAAGTTGCCGGTTCATTCCGCTGTGGCGACCCCGGATTAATAAAGAGACTAAGCCGACAAGAAAATGAATGAATTAATTAATTAATTAATGAATTATTATTATTATTATTATTATTATTATTATTAGTATTAGTATTATTATTATTTTGAAGTGACAGATTTTCTATGAACAGTTATTGTTAACAAAATAGACAAATTAAATAGTCTGTTGTGTCTTTAAGGTTGTGATCAGTATTCTGTAATATGGCATGTCTTGCTAATTAAATAGGATTTTCCCTACTAATCTCTAAAAATAAAATAAATTGACTCGATTTAAGATCTAAAAAGTGTTTTTCACTTCCTTTTCATGCTTAAGATGTTAATATTAAATGTTGCTGCGAGGCTTTGTCGAGATTTATCAGAAGTAAACAGATACGGGCCCTCAAGCTACAGGCAGACGTGTTGTGAGATGCGTTCGTTCATATTCTGAAACTATTACATGCTGCAGATTCATACACGATATTTCCACTTTACAGCTTGCATTCTTTGCTTTCTGATACAGCCGTGATGATATTTAATTTTACTTTGCATTATTTAGGAGAAATGTTTTCCATCCGGTGTCTTTCCTCTAAATGTGGGAGTTTTGTTTCGGCACAAAAGAATGTACGCAGAATAAACAAGCGCTAAATGGAGGAAATTGCTTTGTAGACTCCTTAATGACGCTTGTACACTTCCTCCCCCTCTTCGGAATATTTTGGTCACAGATAAGCACGTAAATCGCTGGAGATGCACACCCGCCGACTGCCGCCCTTTGATGTTTACAAGCCCTTCTCAAACCCGCTTAAAATGCTCAAAACTGAAAAGCCAGAAAAACAGATGTAATAGAGTCTTCCTGTTGCTGGAAGGAAATTGTCAACAGGAATGATACGCTCCTCCGCGGCTGGCTAATACGGACAAGAAGAGGTAACTTAAAGGCAGTAAGATGTCAATCTTAATATGTTTGCTTGCTCTACTTAACTTTCTTGCTGACGTTAATGACGGTACGAAGTATAAGCCATTACAATGGCCAGATTGTTTTGAGTCAAAGATCCATTCATTCAAATCTAGAAATAAGGACACGGCTGCAAAGTGTATTGTACAAGCCAACCCAGCCTCACTATGCATACGTACCCAGGCCCAGGACAGCAAAATACATAACTGGAGGTACGTCTGCTCACAGTTTTTGTTTTTGCACATCCACCAGAGGCTGCGGCGTATGCTTTTTGATCTCAAATTTGTCTTGCGCATCCTCTTCTTACGTAAATCCACCAGAAGACGAAATATACACTTCATCCGACCAGGCCAGCAACTGACCGACTGACCTACCCACCCCCATCTCTAAACCCAACTGATAGTGTTTTCTAAAGCTGTCAAGAAAAAGAAAAGCTTTCGTGGTCACGTGATTTCAGCTTGTTGTTTATCTGTTTGTTTATTTTGCTTTTGTTTTACCTGATTTCTGGAACCGTTCCGCCAAACTCGAACACTGCTATCACGTTCAACTCCGCTTCACGTCCCAAGTTTGCTGACATACGCGGTGAGCCACTTGGAAGTTGTAACGCTGGAAAATCCATCCATATTGAACTAAGTGGTCAGCTGGTAGGGCAAAAAGGAACAGAAGCTTTTAGTGGCGTCTCTGTAGCGTTCTTTTTAAAGATGAAATGTAGCCAGACGTACCTCTGGGTACATAATTTGCACTGTACAGAAAGATAGACTTGGGTTCATATCCACAATGAGCCATGTTGGTACAAGCAGCATACACTGTGGATAAAAAAAGCCATTTAAATAATATTATTCAATATTATATTTAAAAAAACTAAACATTTAAGTAAAGTAAGTTTGAACTTAAATGTAAATATGACATATTTAAATGCATGACATACAACGTATTATAATTATTTACCACAGTTTACAGTAAAAGTTTGACAGTACCGACACTTTAACAGTATGTTAAAGACAGTGGGAGAAATTATAAAATTCTATTTAAAGGGTAACGAAACACCAAAACACATTATTTGAGATGTTGACAGTCACATATGTGCCCCACGGTGCTAAAACACAATTAGAACACGTATATTTCAGAAAAAAAAGTAAAAATTGGTTGTTTTTTGCGTTATTTTGAGCAAATTCGTTTTTCCGGTTTAAAACTAATTCTTTAAGCTGCGTCGCGGTGATTAGAACCCTAAATGTATTCCAGCGTGGCGACTGGATGTCTAAGGTGACGTGTTTAAGCTTTCAGTAGTGATTCATGAGAAAGACTTCAAACTAAATAAAAAAAGTTCAAACCAATCTATTGAACGTGTCTCCAACTTGTCTTCGAAGACTGTTTTTACCTGTTACAGTGTTTAGACGGCAGAGAGACGCCACGTTGTGTTGCCAAAACAATTGGAAGAACAAGAATTGTTTGGAGATACGGGTCGTCAGTGTTGCGTTTATAAATGTGCTGAATCAAATGTTTTATTCTCATTTCCCGCTATGAGAGCGCAGCTGGACTCACGTGTGGATCAGTGCACACGACATGACAGAAATAAGTTTGGAACATTTTTTACCAGAGAGCTTTTCGCATCGCTGATGGTGTTGATTGCCCTAACTCTACAGATTTTGTAAGCGATCAGTGGTCTTTGTTTGTGTATTCAAATGGCAAAGTTAGTATCGTCAGCAGTATTCTTTCAGTGTTTAAAGACGAACATTACTCAAAATTATTTACTTTAATATCACTACAAGATTATGGACTGATGATCTGCTGTAAAAGCTGCTTTCCAAATGTAAACATGTAAACACCGCAATCAAACTATTACTATCGTGTAGAATTTTCCCCGCATTTTATTACAGGACAATCTATACACACACGGCTTTCTGAAGCTACCTAGTGCATTTGAGTTACCGAGGTTTTTTTTTTTCTCCCATACAGTGTGCTGTATCAAACACTGCATTAAAACTACACTCTTTCAGCAGTTCCTTGCATCCAATTTGTAATGAGGAGCATGTATGAAATGTTTCCTGAATGAAAGTGAAAGTGTCAAACTGCAGTTAAAGTCGACAAATGAATAATTTGGCAAATAATTCACCGTCACCGTCTTTCTCCCCTGTGTCTGTGTTTGTTTTGCCTCTTTGAAAATCAGCGTGTGCCCAAACGGAAACTCCTATTTTTATGCAAACCCATCCCTCTTTCCCTCTCCCAACACTTCCACCTGAACAGAGCTGGACACACCCACTTTCCTGACTTTTTTCAAACTAGAGGTGTGAAAACACCCAGCTGAGACAGGGGTGTTTCATGGCCTTTAAAAAAAAACGTGATCCTGGATGATAAAACAAGTGTATTTTTGCACAGATTTTTCATTTTCTACAAAATTATATTGAAAAATCAATACAATAATAAGTAAATACCATGCTACATCAAGATATTTTGTACATTTCTTTAACTATCAAAGCTCAAATGTAATGTGGATTGCCATGTGCTTCATTTAAACCGGTTTAAAGGTAATTTTCCCAATATTTAGATTAGTTTAAACCCTCAGAATCACTCTTTTTAAACTGTTGCATCTCAGCCAAATATCGTCCTATCCTAACCAAGTCACATAAATGCAAACCTTATTTATTTTTAATCTAGCTCTCGGATAATGTATAAATCTCAATTTCCAAAATGGATATTTAAAATACCTAGTTGATCATTTAGAAAAGTGGCAGAAGGTAGATTTTTTTCAATAAATCATGCTGAACCTACTGGAACCTACATGAACCCAAGATTATCATAGAAATCTGTCAAGTTTGGTGAAGGAAAAGTCAGGGTTCGGGGACACATTCAGTATGGGGAGGTGCGAGAGTGGATGGCAACATCAACAGCCTGAGGTATCAAGACATTTGTGCTGCCCATTACATTACAAACCACAGAAGAAGGCAAATTCTTCAGCAGGATAGTGCTCCTTTTCATACTTCAGCCTCCACATCAAAGCTCCTGAAAGCAAAGAATGTCAAGGTGCTCAAGGATTAGCCAACCCAGTCACCATGAACATTATGGAGCATTTTTTGGGTAATATGAAGGAGGAGGCATTGAGAATGAGTCCAAAGAATCTTGATGAACTCTGGGAGTCCTGCAAGAAAGCATTCTTCACCATTCCAGATGACTTTATTAATAAGTGATCTGAGTCATTGAAGAGATGTATGGATGCAGTCCTCCAAGCTCATGGGAGTCATACACAATATGCTTTTTCCACTGCACCATGACTTTATATTCTATACTATACATTATTTCTGCTAAGTGACAAGACTTTTAAGCAAAGTCAGATCCTAATGTCCTAATTAAATAATAAAAATCAATCATGACCATATTTCATTTAAGTAGAATAAGCACAATCTGGAGGTCTTTGCCTTTCATTTAAGCCACTTCTGATACCAAATGATCAACTAGAAGTCAAATTATGATTTGTTGTTCCAAAAACTTAGATAGGCGACAAGACTTTTGTCAGGTAGTGTATGACTTATGCTATATACTTGTAGTTTTGCAGTCCAAGGTCACAGCTTAATTAGGTAAATAAAAGCACTCATTGCTCAGCTAACTGATTTGAATGTTCATCTAAAAAAGAATGCAAGGCAATAAACATGCATTCAAGTTCAATGACTAAGAACATTCTGAGCCTAGTATTCATAACTGCCATGATAAGTACCCTTTTATAACAAATATGCAAGTGTGCGTTCTTCAAAAGGGTATATTTATAATTCCACTGCATCTGATTGGATGCTACCTAACTGAACCTTTTTTTCTTCTGTGAGCACATCACATCAGCAAAGCATCTGCTTTAAATGCTGTCAGCTGAGATCTCTTTATCTCTGTTTCTCTAATGCTCTTTTTGATGATGCATCTCCTATTGACTGCTCGCGCACGCTTGGATTATAAATCTCCCAAGGTTTGCTCAAACCCTCCGTTTTTTTTTTTTTCTCCCTCCTTCACATCAGTATTCACAATAAGCTTCTTATCTGCCATGTTCCCCATCATTCCCCCCAGATGCTTTGACTCTTTCTAGTTAAAGTTCATCATGACTTCAAATGAGGTCCATCTGTCACTCTTAGCCACCCGGTGGCCTTTGCTCTCGCTGTGCCCAATGGAGGGTCTCCAAGGGGGTGGGTTAGACCTCTGTAACCCCGCCTCCTATTGGGACTGCAGATGACTGACAGCCAGTTCACAGCCCTGCCACTAGAAAAGTCAGTCAGAACCACAACACAAACCTGCAATGTCAACCGAAAACACACTAGAGAACAGATCGCTACAGCTGAGAGGGCTTAATGGAGAGTAAAGAAAAGGTGAGAAATGACTTCAATCCTGACAGCTTTGATCAGCGCAGCTTTATTTGACCTTTTCCCCTTTTTGACACTGAATGTGGATGTTGTCAACATCAAGATTTAAGGTTAAAATGTTAAACAGTTCCATGGAGAAGCTTTACCATCTGTTGAGGATTTACATTGCACAAAAAGTTGTTCAAAGTACTAAAATGGTCTTCATTTATCCATTTTCCTTCATCTTAGTCTCTATTTCAAAAATCGCCACAGCGGAATGAACCACCGACTATTCCAGCATATCATGACCCTGGAATTATGAGGTTCTAACTGCGTTCTTAATGATTTTGAGATATTGAGCTTTAAAGTTTTTGAATTCCATAGCAAACAGTATGTGTGTTCATTCATTCATTTTCTTGTCGGCTTAGTCCCTTTATTAATCCGGGGTCACCGCAGCGGAATGAACTGCCAATTTATCCAGCAAGTTTTTATGCAGAGGATGCCCTTCCAGCCGCAACCCATCTCTGGGAAACATCCACACACACATTCACACACACACACTCACACACTACGGACAATTTAGCCTACCCAATTCACCTGTACCGCATGTCTTTGGACTGTGGGGGGAAACCCACCGGAGCACCCGGAGGAAACCCACGCGAAGGCAGGGAGAACATGCAAACTCCACACAGAAACGCCAACTGAGCCGAGGTTCGAACCAGCGAACTTCTTGCTGTGAGGCGACAGCACTACCTACTGCGCCACTGCCTCGCCCCAGTATGTGTGAAGCGGATAAATCGTGCTATTCGCGCGTAAACAGACATGCGAAAATTTGAGTTTACTCACTTTATTCGCGCGTGAAAATCCGCTTCATGCGTGATGGGCAGGGTTTCTGTCTGCCTAGTGACTGTAGCTTTGTTGCTAAATGGCTAACAAGGTTAGTTGTGTTTATGTGCTTTATAAAGGCTGAAAAACAGCATCGATACGTTTGGAGCAGTGCACTAAAGTCTAAATAAAGACTAAATCCTTTCAGAGGTGCACCCAGCTCTGTGAGCTCATAAACTCCTCCAGAAACTTAACCTGGATGATGGAGGCATTCAGCGGCGCTCCTGACTGAGCCAAGCCCAGTTTGATGAACTGTTGTCGGTGTGTGCAGGAGGATTTTCCCCAGGGACACCAACAACAGATGCTACATCATAATCACGCCCCCACAAGAGCAAGCTCATGATTGACGTGGCGTGAATGTCTGCTTAAGTTCAGATTTTCGAACTCGAGCGATTTTCGCAAAAGGAGCGTTAAGTGCGTCAAACACGTAAAGTGCTCAATTTGCACCGCACCATTCGCGCTACACCATTTGCGCATATCGCAATCGTGTAGCACCATTCAGCCAATTTGCGCCGCGCCATTCATGTATATCGCGCCGCAGGATGTCTATTCAGGCTTTTGCATTGCCTTAACATGTAAATCACTTGAGCTTGACGCTTCTTCCCCATTCACACTCATTCACACACACTCATACATTATGGACAGTTTAGTTTTGTATTGTCATTTATTAGGCAAATAACAACCTGAACAGGCGAGGCAGTGTCGCAGTAGGTGGTGCTGTCGCCTCACAGCAAGAAGGTCGCTGGGTCGGTGGTTCGAGCCTTGGCTCAGTTGGCGTTTCTGTGTGGAGTTTGCATGTTCTTCCTGCGTTCGCATGGGTTTCCTCCGGGTGCTCCGGTTTCCCCCACAGTCCAAAGACATGCAGTACAGGTGAATTGCGTAGGCTAAATTGTCCATAGTGTATGAGTTTGTGTGTGTGAATGTGTGTGCGGAGATGGGTTGCGGCTGGAAGGGCATCCGCTGCGTAAAAAACTTGCTGGATAAGTTGGTGGTTCATTCCGCTGTGGGGACCCCGGATTAATAAAGGGATTAAGCCGACAAGAAAATGAATGAATGACAACCTGACCAGCACATTCAACTTTCCTCAGTCAGAACTTGGCCATTTCAATAAAAAAGAATTCATAGATTTAAAAATAAAAGTTACTTGTAAAATGTTTTCTCAATTTAAAAACATCACAGTGGTGAAAAAAGACTTCTCTGACGTCAGCTTGTGTTTTCTTGCACAGCTGCATGTTAGACTCATGAAAAACATTTGTTAGCATTGGCCAAAACTGATAAGCTGAAGTCACACCGAAGGCACACCCAACAGAGGATTCTGCTTGGTCTACAAGCCTTTTTTGATGGGTTGTTTTCACTGTTTATGTGTGCTAAACAATCCTTTGTTCTGGTATGGATGCTAATATAAGTAGTTTTCTAGTATAGCTTTCTAAATTGTTGTGAACTGGGTCAAGTTAACAGAGATTTTACAAAAATAGAAACCTCTTCAAAAGCCAACATGTTCTCTTTTTTTGTTAACTTTTTAACTCACTTTAGATGAATTATTCTTTCAATACTTAGCTGAGTCTCCAAGCGTAACTCTCTATGAGCAATAGTAAAGCAAACACCACTAATAAGCCCCATTGAAATGCATAGTATGTGTATGAAGAAATCTGAAACCTCAGCAATAAAACCTGTACCTCGTTAATCACCAATAAATAGATTTATAGCTGTAGCTATTAGCGACTTTAGATAAAGTTATTAAAAACCTCATGACAACCACTTTTAATATTTAAATAATGAAACCAGTACAACAGTAAGGGCTCATTAATTCTTAAAGAAATGCTAGCATTTATTTATAAATTAATTTATTTCTCTTTCATTACTCTTGGTCTTGCTGATATCTTCTATTTCGACGCTCGCGGAGCACTGCTGCGATGAAACGGGAGGCCCCGATGCACGTGCCCATTTTTTTCGGCCTTGCGATTGACTCCCCACAGAGACTGAAAGAGCGGAGCGAGGCCTGCCCAGACAGCTAATGTTATTAGTCTCATTACAGCACCCCGGGAGCTCTGAGGCAGGGGGCGGCCGCCTGACGCGCTGTTTATTTCCGATAACATCCTCGCAACTACACTGCTCCAATTACGTCCCTCATAATGAGCCAGATTATGTCTCTCTCGGCAGCCCCGTGTCATTCAGAGCGGGAAGCAGTCGGGGTTTAGACAGGAACAATCAAGAACTACTGTTGGAAAACATGGCTGTACAGTCGAGTTCCCTATAATATATAACAAGTTTTCTTGTGGAGGTCTTATTTGGATTATTTCAGTTAGAATACTTTTTTTTACCATTTAAGGTCAATATTGTTAGCCTTTTTAGCCCTTGTGTGCTGTTGGGAATGTTTTGATCCACTCTGAGATGATTTCAAGTCTTAATTTGGCCACAACTTTCTTTGAGTTTCAGCAAATGGAATGATTTTTGGTGACATCTTGTTTTGACACATATTTTGGGAAAATGTTTCGAAAGTTCAACAATACACTCTGGGCAAATTGACTACCCTTTTGTCTTGTTCGGGGCTGTTTTTGCCCTATTGACTTCCATTAAAATGTTTGATTGCGATGCCATGCCACCATTTTAACAAGTATTCTTGATTGTTTTAGGTTTTTCCAGTTGGGAAGAGGTCAAATTAACAGTTTTTACTATATATATATATATATATATATATATATATATATATATATAGTTGAAGTCAGAATTATTAGCCCCCCATTTGATTTTATTTCTTTTTTTCCTTTTTTAAATATTTCCCAAATTATGCTTAACAGAGCAAGGACATTTTCACAGTATGTCTGATAATATTTTTTCTTCTGTAGAAAGTCTTATTTGTGTTATTTAAAGCCTTTTTTATTTTTTTAACACCATTTTAAGGTCAAAATTATTAGCCTCTTTAAGCTATTTTTTTTCCCCGATAGTCTACAGAACAAACCATCGTTAGACAATAACTTGCCTATATACCCTAACATGCCTAACTTAGGTAAGCCTTTAAATGTCACTTTAAGCTGTATAGAAGTGTCTTAAAAATATCTAGTCAAGTATTATTTACTGTCATCATGGCAAAGCTAAAATAAATCAGTTATTAGAGATGAGTTATTAAAACTATTATGTTTAGACATGTGTTGAAAAAATCTGCTCTCCGTTAAACAGAAATTGGGTAAACAAATAAACAGAGGGGTTAATAATTCAGGGGGGCTAATAATTCTGACTTCAACTGTATATATGAATAGTTTAGATGCAAAAACCTCTAAATCTATCAGACCTCTTTTCTTGTAAATAAGCATTTTCTATCAGGCTCCTCTGGTTAGGTTCAGAAGTTTCATTTTATATGTAATGAAAAGGTTATTAGCTAGTAAATAGAATACCTTTTTTTTCCTAAATGTCACTTTTGACAATTCTTTGTTTTTTTTTTTAAAGGGAGGTTTTATTTTGCGTCAAAACCAGCTAAATCCACGTCTGCATTTTAATGCAAAACCCTCTAAATCCACCTATTGGAACAAGACCATTAGAAATGATTTCACCAAACATAAAACACATTACACAAACCACCTGAAATTTAAAACATATAAATCTGTCGAGTAAATGGCGGTTCATTCCGCTGTGATAAACCACCGAAAAAGCAAAAGGAAAATGAATTAATGAAATTTATCAAGTAAGTGCATTAATCAATGACATTAAAACTGACATTAATTATATATGTTGGCATTTCCGATATTTAGGATTTAGATTTAATGTAAGTAGAACAATGTAAACATTGCAAACATTGTAAACTAAACTTGTTATATTATAATGTAGTGGAAAAACATTGTGAAACATCAATATCTGTGCATTGTCCATTAATATAAAAAGCTTATCAGATCTATTGGTATGAAGTAATACAAATTATGTGTAGTTTTATACATTATATTTATCTTTTAAAAAAGCTTACATCAGCAAATTAAACACAAGGTAGGTCTACTGGGCAAAAAGGGGATGCCTCTCAGCAAATTTTAGAAGCTGTCATTCATTCATTCTAACCTTACTTAAGGTCTTGGTCTCTTGTTTATCCTCAGCATCCATGAGGGATAAAAGAACGGTATCTTAACTCTGTCTTTCGTGAAACGCAATTGACGTTTATTGGACAGTAAATCGGACTCATTCAAAGTAGCGTCTCTAAGCAAAAACACATTATGAGTGTTACACTTCCGACTGCACATTGAAAACATCTTTTCCTTATAATGCACAGAGTTTTGAGGTAAGAGACAACTTAATTTGCCATTCAATGACAGTCGGACAGGCTCATGCAGTTCATCAAACTCCATCTTTTAAAATTAAAATCGAAAGCGGAATCTGTGTCCTCAAGAGCCGGCTTATCAGCAAATTGCTACATTAAAAACGTATGATAATTTTTTTGATGGCTGCAGAAAAAAATTGGCATGGTCTGTTAATTAACATGAACAAATACAGTAGTAAATGTATTGCTCATTGTTTGTTCAAGTTAGTAAATGCAATAATCAACATTAACTAATGAAACCTATTGTAAAGTTTGACCAATACTATAAATCTGACGACAAAACATTACGGTATCACAGTATTGTGATTACTTCTCTAAAATAAGTTCTTTTTAAATGTCCGGGTAAAAAAAAAAAAACAACAACAGTTTTTTTTTATTTTTTTTTTTTTCCCGATTGAACACAATACTGCACACAATTGCCTAATTGGTATACAGTTGAAGTCAGAATTATTAGCCCCCTTTTGATTTTGATTTTCTTTTTTAAATATTTCCCAAATTATGTTTAACAGAGCAAGGAAATTTTCACAGTATGTCTGATAATATTTTTACTTCTGGAGAAAGTCTTATTTGTTTTATTTCTTTATTGTCTTTATTTGTTATTAATTTAAAAAATATATATTTTTGGGATAAAATTATTAGCCCCTTTAAGCTAATTTTTTTTTCGATAGTCTACAAAACAAACCATCGTTATACAATAACTTGACTAATTATCCTAACCTGCCTAGTTCACCTTATTAACCTAGTTAAGTCTTTTAATGTCACTTTAAGCTGTACAGAAGTGTCTTGAAAATATAATATTATTTACTGCATCATGACAAAGATGAAATAAATCAGTAATTAGAAATAAGTTTTTAAATCTATTATGCTTAGAAATGTGCTGAAACAATCTTCCCAGAACAGAACAGAAATTGGGGAAAAAAATAAACAGGGGCGCTAATAATTCAGGTGGGCTAATAACTCTGACTTTAACTGTATGTTAGCAGTGTTAAAACAGTGACTTCCAATCCGTGGTAAACCTTGAAACCTGTTATCATCCCAAGAACAAACCATTGTCATCCAAAGACATGCCTAATTACCCTAACTTGTACCTAATTAACCTAGTTAAGCCTTTAAATGTCACTTTAAGCTGAACACTAGTATCTTGAAACATATCTAATAAAATATTATGTACTGTCATCATGGAAATAATTAAAGGAAATAAGTTATTAGAGGTATTATGTTTAGGAATGAGAAAAAAATCTCTGTTAAAAAGAAATTAGAGAAACATATAAAGGATCATAAATTTAATTCTGACTTCAGCTGTGTTTTGATATGAATATAAATATTATTGTGGCAGGCCTCATTGTTCAAGTACAGATCGTTCCTCACTTCGAAACAAGTAATACTAATTTCAAGAAACTGTCTTGATAGCACAAGCCATGACATCTTTTCTTTTTTTCATCACGCAATAGTGGTGTCGGTAATTAACTTTCTGAGAAAAGGATTTGAAAAGTTTCTTTCTCTATTAAACTTGTCGCCATTTTATGACTTCTCCTTTGAACACAGTTAAAGCCGTAACGCTGAGATAATTCTCCACTTCCCAGCAATTCACCAGTCCTCCAGAAAGAGAAGGAAATGTATAAAAAAAAAAAGAAAACGGCACACACTTGTTCCGACTCCAATTACATTCTCTGATATCAGTCTGGAAGTACATAGCGCTAATTAAAACAGTATGGTTAACCAACACCCCAGGCCATTCAGTCCTGCAACACTTTGAAATCACTTT
The DNA here is from genome assembly GCF_052040795.2 of Danio rerio. Classification (NCBI taxonomy): domain Eukaryota; kingdom Metazoa; phylum Chordata; class Actinopteri; order Cypriniformes; family Danionidae; genus Danio; species Danio rerio. The sequence continues at coordinate 5,749,330 of NC_141044.1, forward strand.
CCTTATTGCGGTGCCAATCTCTTATGAGAATGGGGCTCAAGTTTATTTGAAAGTCTAATGCAATACTCGCTGGCTGAACCTTTCCAAAATGAAGTGCCTACAATAATTTCAGCAATTCCCAAAATGCATATGTGGGTCAAAAAAGGACTGAGGCGTCACTTTTTTTCCCCTTGCTATTTTTTAAAACGCAAAGGTCTTCTCTTCGTACATTTCGGGAATCGCTTAATTAAGGTGTCGCGCATTATGTAAAGTAGCTATTTTCAGTAGTTTTCAGTTTGTTGTATTTTAGATTGAAATTAGTCGTAAAAAATGTAATACCTTTGTTAAAAAATAAACTGGTGGGTCACACTTTACGATAAGGTTCATTAGTTAATGTTAATTAATGTATTTACTAACAGGAACAAACAATGAACAATACATTTACTACAGTATTTGTTCATGTTAGCTAACGTTAGTAAATTAAAATACAGTAGTTCATTGTTAGTTCATGTTAACTCATGGTGCATTAACTAATGTTAACAAGCACAGACTTGGATGTTAATAATGCATTAGTAAATGTTCATTTATGATTAATAAATGCTGTACATGTATTGTTCATGATTAGTTTATGTTATTAAATCCATTAACTAATGAACCTTATTGTAAAGTGTTACCAACTGGTGTAAAAATTGTAATATGAATATGTTGACATTTTACTCACTTTAGCTTTTCGTCAGATTTCATGTCCAATCAAATGCATTCCACAATCTGAATCAGTGTTCTGCTCACTATATACACTACACCTGACAAAAGTCTTGACTTCTAGTTGATCATTTGGTATCAGAGAAGTGGCTTATATGAATGGCAAAAGCCTCTAGTTTACGCTTTATTTACCAAAATAACACGTTCATGCCTTGATTTTTAATTATTTAATTAGGACAGTTAGGTCTGACTTGACTCTTAGAAATTAAAGATACGTATATGTACCCAAAGAGTCCACAGGTACATATTAGTGCACAAATGCACCTAAAAAGTACCTTTGAGGTACCATTATGGACCCTTCAGGTACAAATATGTACTTTTTGGAAGGGTACTGCCCCAGTGACAGCTCCTGTACCTTTATTTCTGGGAGTATATAGAATATGTTGTAGTGGAAACCGAATGAATATTATTAATGACTCCCATGAGCTTGGAGGACTGCATTCATACATCTCTGCAATGACTCAAATCACTTATTAATAAAGTCATCTTGAATGGCAAAGAAAGCGTTCCTGCAGGACTCCCAGAGTTCATCAAGACTCTTTGAATTCATCTTCAATGCCTCCTTCTTCATCTTACCCCAGACATGCTCAATAATGTTTATTCTGGTGAGTGGGCTGGCCAATCCTTCACATGCGTTGCTTCGGTGTGACTTCAACAGAGTGTACAAATCTTGATGGGTCTGTGGGTCAAATCTGATCCTTATTTTGTATTTTCTTTTGGATTCGAGTCAGGTGATTGGCTGGGCCATTCATCTACAGCGTGATTTTCTTCCTCTGAAAGCATTTGAGAGTCTACTTAGCTGTGTTTTGGATCATTGTCTTGCTGTAATGTCCACCCTGGTTTCATTAGGTTTCAACTGAAGCAGCTAATATTCATATAGAATGAGGAAGGGCAGAGGGTTGCTAAAAAACTACTGAGAGATTTCAGCAGCTGTCTGGGCTTTCACTGCCCCATTCTACACCTCCCTTTCTTCATGTGTTCAATACTTATTTTTCTGTGTCATTTTATTTTATCCCCAGGGTTCCCACAAATTTATGAACAGCAGATTAAAGGACTTTCAAGGACTTTTTAAAGCATAATTAACTTTAAATACAGCCCTATTGTAATTCAGACCCCAACTGCACTTATTATTTTAATTAGACTTAATATTTGTGCTAAAAATGTAGCATTTTAAACATTCATGTTTAAAGAACTTTTATCAAATTTGTTGAATAAAATACTAAAATATCTAAAAAATATTGATTATATGTGCATTATTTGTCAGTATTATTGTTAATATTAAGATTTAGATTAAAGAATTGTTATTTTTTTTATTTGTTTTTGACAATTAAGTAAATTGTTGAAATAAAACCATGAACAAGTTTTATTCTAAATTTAATTAAAGCACTTTCAAGGACTTACTATTGTTTTTAGGCAACTTTCCAAGCCTTGAATCCATATGCCTGAAATTCAAGTATTTTTAAGCACTTTCACGAAGCGTGGGAACCTTGTTTTACGCATAATAATAATTTGTAAACATTAGATTTGTTTTCTTTTCAAATATATATGTCTTTGGTTGTTACCAACATCTAGTGACAATTTCAAGTCAAATTATTAATATAAATGTATTTGTGTATTTTTATTTTTATTCATTTATATAAGGAGACTTACTATTAACAAGGTTACAAATTTTTAATGTAGCATTTTTACAGTTTTTCACCATCGAAAGTGTAGTCCGACATGCTTCAGGCTTCAAAATATGGCTAAAATTGGTTGCTTGCTCGCATTTATTACTTTATTCATGGAAAATGGCAAACAGCACACTATATAGGGGGAAGAGAGCAAAATTCAGACAGTGTAAATATGCTTTCCAGTGAGGTAAATGAAGTCTGGCTTTGGGTCAGAGCCACACAAATCTCTGGCGTGCTCCGGTTCAGAGACACAATAACACAGAGCCAAATTCACACGAATCTATTCCCTCCATCTGAATTCCACGCAGGCTTCTGTGCTTTAAAGTGCTAAACATTGCAAAGCGGTTCAATGCCCTCGCCATTATAAACAGCAATTATGAGAAGAGATAGCACCTGTGCCATCCATCAACATAAATTACAAGCTTTTCAAACAACGCACCATCAGCAATCCTAAAAAAATCATGCTTTTTTATTATTATTGTTTGTTTTTTCAGAGCAGTAACAGTCTCATGTTAAATGTAAAGGGAGACATTCAATTGAATTGTTACTAAAACTGCTGTGGCTCATCGGGGGAGGCTACCATTCATTGTGTTGTGAAAATGAGAGAGATGTGGTTTAATCTTATAATTGTTATTTATTTAATTGTATCAACATATGTAATTAGCATTATTTGGGTTAGTTTCAAAGTATTATTACTCACCGTGGAGGGATTTACTCATTGAAATATGTCTGATAATTTAATATTGCGCAGCACGGTGGCTCTGTGGTTAGCACTGTTCCCTCACAGCAAGAAGATCGCTGGTTCGAGTTCCAGCTGGGTGAGTCGGCATTTGCATGTTCTTCCGGTTTGATTTCAACAGCCAACATCAATGTGGGATTTCCTTCTACTATATGATGTGAATTTTTATTACAGCTTTTTTTTTTTTTTTTAACATTGCATTCATTTTCACTTTGGACATTGGTGACGCTCTGTCTGTCACTTTCAGTCATGTGGCTGTGATAAAAGCCTGTGACAGCGGGTGAAAATGCTGTCTTACGTCCTTCTGTCACCCTAAAAACCACACTACCGTCTGTCTCACGAGGGACCACAGGGTTTATATCACCTCTATAACAGAGCTGGACAAGCCTGAGGCGGAGAAGACATAGATGAAAGCTTCACATTTACCAGGAATAAAAAGCATATTTAGAATGCAGTTTTAAAGCTTGCAATTGTTACCAGGAGTGTCAAAATATTCATTCATTCATTTTCTTGTCGGCTTAGTCCCTTTATTAATCCGGGGTCGCCACAGCGGAATGAACCACCAACTTATCCAGCAAGTTTTTACGCAGCGGATGCCCTTCCAGCCGCAACCCATTTCTGGGAGTGTCAAAATATTACATTATACAAAACTGCAAACCACTTTATTAGGTACACCTTAATAGTAATGGGCTGGACCCACTTTTGCCTTCAGAACTGCCTTAATGCTTCATGGCACAGATTCAACAAGGTACTGGAACTATTCCTCAGAGATTGTGGTCCATATAGATATATATCATGATTGCATTTGATGATAGATTTGTCGGCTGCACATCAATGATGTGAATCTCTCGTTCCACCACATCCCAAAGGTGCTCTATTGGATTGAGTTCCGATGACTGTGGAGGCCATTTGAGTCTAGTGAACTCATTGTCATGTTTAGGAAACCAGTCTGAGATGATTGGCACTTTATGATATGGTATGTTATCCTGCTGGAAGTAGTCATCATAAGATGTGTACACTGTGTTCATAAGGGGATGAACATGGTCAGCAACAACACTCAGGTAGGCTGTGACGTTGACACAATGCTAATAGGCACAAAGTGTGCCAAGAAATTATCCCCCAAACCATTACACCATCACCACCAGCCTGAACTGTTGATACAAGTCAGGATGGATCCATGCTTTCATGTAGTTAACACCAAATTCTGACCTCACCATCCGAATGTGGCAGCAGAAATCGAGACTCATCAGTCCAGGCAACGTTTTTCAAATCTTCTATTGTCCAATTTCGGTAAGCCATGTGCGAATTGTAGCCTCAGCTTCCTGTTCTTAGCTGACAGGAGTGACACATGGTGTGGTCTTCTGCTGCTGTAGCCCGTCCACTTCAAGGTTGGACATGTTGTGTGTTCAGAGATGCTCTTCTGCAGACCTCGGTTGTAATGAGTGGTTATTTGAGTTAGTGTTGCCTTTCTATCAGCTGGAACCAGTCTGGCCATTCTCCTCTATCATCAACAAGGCATTTGCTCCCACAGAACTACCGCTCACTGGATATTTTCCCTTTTTCAGACCATTCTCTGTAAAGAGTGCGTGAAAATTCCAGTAGATCAGCAGTTTCTGAAATACTCTGTCTGGCACCAACAAATATGCCACGTTTAAAGTCACTTAAATCACATTTCTTCTCCATTTTGATGCTCGGTTTGAACTGCAGCTGATCGTCTCGACCATGTCCACATGCCTAAATGCATTGAGTTGATTAGTAATTTGAGTTAAACGTGTTGATATTCGATAATTGAATGTATGATGATAATGAACCGATCGATAGTTTGCCAAGGGTTCTTTACAGTAAAATCCTTCAATATATTCAGAACTTTTCCCAGTGATGGGTTGCAGCTGGAAGGGCATCCGCTGTATAAAACATATGCTGGATACGTTGGTGGTTCATTCCGCTGTGGTGACCCCAGATTAATAAAGGGACTAAGCTGAAAAGGAAATGAATGAATATTTAGAACCAAAACATCCCTTTTTTGTACTCATTAGCGATCTCATGTTCAGTGTTTAGCCAGAATCAAATTTCAAATGCTTAAAATGCTACTTTGATAATTTCTCCGCTGATAAATAATATATCGGCTTCATTGAAAACACTTTTGAGGTTTTTTTCCATGCGAGTTTGTCTATTTGATTGACAGCTTGTTTTGCCGGAGAGTGAATGTATTTCCAGAGCTGAAGAGCTGACGCTTCCCCTCTAATAGAAATAAACGCTGCGTGCCCGGGATATATTTAGAGTTTGTCGCTGCATAATTTGGTGATGATTATACCAGAGCTGCGTCGCCTGCATCCCGGCGTGAATCTGCGGGAGCGTAATTCACTTCTTATTCCTCGCTCGAGAATTTCTTTTTTTTTTGACAAGCCTGCTGGCCACACGGGGACTGAAATGATTAAATCGGCAGCTGTGAGGACTCAATAGACACTCAGGAATGAGAACTGGACTGGAGGCCTCAACATGTTGCTGACATTTGTTTTAAATATTGACTCGCTGGCGGTGTTATCATTTCATATGTGTAGTTGAGGAGATGGATGGAGGAGAGAAGGGGGATGTGGTGTGAACTGGGGATTTGTGGAAGGAGCTGTTTTTTTTGTGGAGGGAGTGTGCGCGTTTGTGAAAGTGTGTAGGTAGGATGAGGCTTTCTCTTAAACTCAGCTACCATTCTGTCTCTGAGAGAACTGTGGATGACGGCGAATCTTTTGAAATTGTTCTCAATCTCAAGGCTTGTGCTGCTGGAAAAGTCAGGCAAAACATTGTGCATGAAAACACCAGGCAGTGCAGTCTGGCTGGATGTGTTGGTAGTGTTGTGGTTACCAGACTCGAGTAAAGAGGACAGGTGAACTGTATTCACCGAAGGAGCTTATTTTCAGAGCTAAATTGAAGCAAAGTTTTTTTTTATTCAGACAAGAGATGGTATATTACCTGTTAATTTGGATTTTTTTAATCCTACTCAATTAATAACAATATTATTAATATAACAAAGAAACAGTAAAGACATCCTAGACTAAGGTCACTGTTTAAACTTATATTATGTTGCACGTTTCACAAGATATAATACTGATTTTTTTTTTTCTAAACTGATACAAAACTGGTGCACTTTCTTTCTTTCATGCTTTCTTTCTTACTTTTAATGCAAGTTTCTCCAGGTGTCAAAAATACACTCAATGGCCACTTTATTAGGTACACCTTCCTTGTACCAAAGTTGTGAGGTTCTCTATTGGATTGAGATCTTGTGATTACGGTGCTTTCATGCTGTTGACGCCAAATTCTGATCCTGCCATTCGAATGTGGCAGCAGAAATCGAGACTCGTCAGACCAGGCAACATTTTTCCAATTTTCTATTGTGCAATTTTCTTGAGTCTGTGTGAATTGTAGCCTCAGTTTCCTGTTCTTGGCTGCTATGTATGAGCATGCATTCACTTTGTTTTGCAAGTCTCTCCAGGTGTCAAAAAATATCCATCACCATACTTCCTCAGTTGGTTGATTACATTAAAATTTGCAGACATATTTTTCGTTAGTTTCCTTATTACATTTAATATACACACAGTGTGTACCCAAATTTCTTTTTTTTTTTTTTGCATGTTTGTCACACTTTAATGTTTAGGATCATCAAACTAATAACTAATAAACCTCATGCAGCATTTATATGAAGGTTTTAATTACCAAGAAAAAAACAAAATACAAAACTACATAGCTGAAGTTTTCGCCTTAGTGTTTGCCTAGTTTTGACTAGACAAACATTATACAAATTGAAAATAATTATAATACTAACAATGCTACTACTACTACTACAACTAATAATAATAATAATAATAATAATAATAATAATAACAATAATAGATATTGATAATCTAAAACAGAAATGCCCATTATGGGGCCCGCGGGCCAAATTTGGCCCATGTTAACCTTTGATTTGGTCTGCGATCCCATCTGAGAACAGAGGGAGAATGATGAGATTCAAGATTATCAATTTAAATTTAATGTAACCTTTTGTTTGTTTGTTTGTTTGTTAAAAGCTAACTGAAATTAAATGTTTCAATTAAATGGTGTAAATTAATCAGATTTTGTTTAAATGTACATACTGTACTGTCAGCTGACAAGGCAGAGGTTGAGCAAATCAAGTCAAAGGCATATTCTGTTTGACTATCAGCATTTAACTCCACTGTGTTATCAATGTGATTGTTTATGTTTTTATTGCAATAAGTTATCATTTAAAAAAGTTATACTACATTAGTTAATATTTAAAGTAATGTTTTATATTTCTTTTGAAATATTATCAATAATTAGGAAATTAACCGTGACAACTTTAATGTGACATAGTTTGGTATATTTACCTTCAGCCCACTGCTCTCAATGATATTTGGTTTTTGGCCATTCATACTAAAAAGTTTGGGCACCCCTGGTATAAAATATACATTCACTACAAAAATACTGACTAATACAGTTGTTTCAGGTCACTTCTATACAGCTTAAATTGACATTTAAAGGTTTAGCCTAGGTTAATTAGGTTAACTAGGCAGGTTAGGGTAATTAGGCAAGTTATTGTATAACAATGGTTTGTACTCTAGTCTATCAAAAAATAAAGCTTAAAGGGGCTAATAGTTTTGACCTTAAAATGGTGTTTGAAAAATTAAAAACTGCTTTTATTCTAGCCTAAATAAAACAAATAAGACTTTTTCTAGAAGAAAAAATATTATCGAACATACTGTGAAAATTTCCTTGCTCTGTTAAAAATCATTTTGGAAACATTATCAAAAAAGAAAAAAACTCAAAAGGATGGCTAATAATTCTGACTTTAACTGTATATATTTAAATTGTTTTGACCAACACTTAAGTTAGAAAATAAACCAATAAATGTGATTCATTCCAAATTAATATTCTGCAAATGTTTTTTTAAAAAAAACAACAACACATTTTGAACCCATTATTATTTGCTGTTCTATCTGTTGATGATACCCTTCAGGAAGAATGTACTACAGTAAGGTTATTGTCGTATGTTGATAAGATTTAAGGTTATTTTGAGTTCAGGACGAGTATTCCAGACATACCGTGTGTGGAGCTGACAGCTGTGGGACAGATGATTGCGAAAAGTAAACTCTTCAACCGAGAGGAACCTCTCAGGACAAATGTTCCAGCTTCAGCTCAGAAGTGTAAAGTTCACACTCTCTGTCACGTTCCTGAACTACCAGATGGGACGAACATCTGAGAGTGCTGTTGATCTGAAGTGCAACACTAAATACGGCAGGTGTAAACAGTGTCCAATGCATCAGTCACCCCAACTATCACTCATAAGTTTGGAGCACTTGCATGTGCATTGTAATAATAATAGCAATGTCCATCTTCTAATTTCTTTCTCATTTCAGAAATCTCAACTGGATGCACATCAGGATATGGGAACAAATGACAATCCTAACGTTCGACCATTTCATACAACTTTGAACAGACACAATAGTCTTTGTAGTAGGTGAAGTGTGTCTGGTGACATGAGTGTTAACGAGCATCACCTGTGCGCACACCAGCCTCAAGTCCACACAGAGGATTAATGAGAGTTGAAGATGGGAGACGACAAGGCCATTCATCTTGTGCTACATCCCAATTCACATACTATTAAGCCCTAAAATATGTACTTTTATTTTTGAAGGAAAAGCACATACTTTTAAGTGTGTAACAGAAGAGTAGTGATGGTGAAATGAAGCTTTCTGATCCAGTGAAGCGCTCAACTTAATTGTTCTGTTACTTCGTTACTTTCTAAATCAGAGCTCAGTGAGGACATCTTCTGGTTAAAAGTGGGAAAGCACTGTGTTGCAATAATGTTTACAACTGACCCACTCATTCATGTAGTAACACAACAACAGTAATATAAACAAATTACTTGATTACTGTAGTTTTTACACATAAGCTATGTTACATTACACCACCGATGACTGTAGTCAGGGTTCAACGCTAAGGATTTATTGTACTGGCTGATTGGGCCAGCGGTTCAGATTTTTACTTGCCATCCCAATATTTTCACCAAAAAATAAATAAATAATAATAAAAGCTAATAGCTATTTCTTAGCCACATGTTTTAAATATTGTGTCAAAAATGTGTTTGAATCTAAAATTTAAATATTTTTTTAATTGTTAATTAATGTTTAATGAGGAAATAGTCGCGCTGTACCCACATAAATTGGATGTTGTAATCACTTCGCTGTACTGGTTTTTACCAGGTTACAAAAAAAAAACAACATGCTCACAATATGAAATCAGATAAGAGCAACCGAAAAGCAATATGGTGTTTATGACATCACAGAGAAGGTACAAACTGTTACTCAATGCTAGGACTGTATTCATACGCAATTGACAAATAGTCGCAGGCAAATTGAACTTTTGTGACAAGGCAGCACAGAGGCGAATGCTCTAAGAGGAGGCTATGCGAGTGATACTTTTGGCTGCGCTCGCCAGCTGGCTTCCGTTAAACACTATCCTACGATATGCAGTGATTTTCTTTAAAGATAGTTGTAAAAAAAATACACTAATACACTTTAGTATGGTTTAAAACCTTTTTACTATATTTTAATTGATATTAATATTAATATTGTATTTTATATATATATATATATATATATATATATATATATATATATATATATATATATATATATATATATATATATATATATATATATATGGGAATGTTTTCAGAATTATTGACTGCATCAGACTCACAGTAAGATTAAAATCACAATAAAAAATACTATTTTAATGTTATTCAAAATACATAATAAGAAAAGCATCTAAGCTGTTGATTAATACTTATTTGTTCACATTTTTGGCATTTTTTTCTGATTTCCTTGAAGTTATTTGCAAGGTCTGAGCTAAATTATGCCTTGCCATTTTTTATTTTACAAAATGTCATTCAAAATGATCTTAGAACTCAGATTAATACACTTTAATATTATACTAAGTCCATAAGCAGCTACCTGAGATAATAATTAAGCTGTCAGCCGAGACTTTGAAGAAACCATTCCAAAAATAAAATCCTGTCAGTCATCTTATATCAGTTTTTTTTTTATCATGAGTCACTGTTACTGGCATGCTCTGCTATACATTCCTAAAGCAAATGTTTTCTCTCAAATTCAATCAAATGCTCTTTAAAACAAAATCCCAGCACAAACTATTAATAGTTTTTCCCACATACAATCTGCAAACATCTTCTTACTCAACACAGTCTTTATGAAAATGATCCAGTTTCACTCCTACTACTGTTACTCCTATAGTACATTTAAGTATAAATTTATATAATATAAACTGGACTAATTTAGTCCCAAGCAGTATTCAAAAAGTGCAGTTCCAGTATACTGTTAGTATACCAACTAACGTATGTAACGTAGCGCAAAAATGCGTGGGGTTGTATGTGTTGGAGGAGATCGCGAACTGAAAAGCGGGGTGGAGGGGGGGTTGGAGGCAATCGGAAACTAAAGATCGGTGGGAAGGGGGTTGGCACACGGCTGTCCACTATGCCACTGTTTCCATCTCTCGGGTTTACAGAGAATGGTCTGAAAAAGAGTAAATATCCAGTGAGCAGCAGTTCTGTGGGCGCAAGTAAGAGGTAAGAGGAGAATCCCAAGATTGGTTACAGCTGATAAAACTGAGGAATGTTAGAAGAGGATCTTTGAATGCTCAAACCTTGAGACAGATGGGCTACAGCAGCAGAAGACCCACACCGGGTACCACTCCTGTCAGCTAAGAACAGGAGATTGAGGCTGCAATTGGCACAGGCTCACCAAAATTGGACAATAGAAGATTGGAAAAGCGTAGACTGGTCTGATGAGTCTCCATTTCTGCTCGACATTCTGATGGTAGGGTCAGAATTTGGTATCAACAACATGAAAGCATGGATCCATCCTGCCTTGTGGCTGGTGTTGGTGGTGTAATGGTGTTGGAGATATATTCTCGGAACACTTTGGTTCCATTTGTACCTATTGAGCATCATGTCAACTACACAGCCTACCTGAGTATTGTTGCTGACCATGTCCATCCCTTTATGACCACACTGTACCCATCTTCTCATGGGCAAGATGACGCACCATGCCATAAAGCACAAATCATCTCAGACTGCATTCTTGAACATGACAAGGAGTTCACTGTACTCAAATGGCCTCCACAGTCACCATACCTCAATCCAATACAGCACCTTTGGGATGTGGTGGAACGGGAGATTCACATCATGATTGTGCAGCCGACAAATCTGCAGCAGTTGCGGGATGCTATCATGTCAATATGGACCAAAATCTCTGAGGAATGTTTCCAGTATTGTTAAATCTGTGCCATGAAGGATTAAAGCAGTTCTGAAGGCAAAAGGGGGTCCAACCCGGTACTAGTAAGGTGTGCCTAATAAAGGTGTACCTAATTCACTGTATACATATTTATTTATTTATTACATTAAAAGGAAAATATGATAGCCTTAGTGTTTGCCTAGTTTTGCATTATTGCAAAAAGATAATCTTCCTAGATGCACATTGGCTGTATTCGTAAATACCCTCTATACTCTTAAATTTACTTACCATTTCTAGTGATGTCCGAAACCATAGTGTGCATTCTAAAATATACTCAATAAGTCCCACAATCTAAAACTTGTTTGACTGTTTTTTTGTCTTTTTCTGCTTTTGGCAACATTGTTGTATGAATGTAGCGTCAGAAAACACACCAAAATTTTCACATATAGTCCACATACTCATAAAAAATTCATTTTGATAACAAAATAACAGTGTGTCTGCATATTAACCAAACAACACATATTAATTCAGGACACAAACGCTTACACAAGCTTAGCCTGGCAGGTCTGTCACCTTTAATGGCATCCGACTAAATATTAACTGCAGGAATGAGCCAGTTTAATTGGCACACTATTAATCCCCTTTTACACCTTCTGACCCTCTGGGCACCATTTACAAGAATCAGCATACTGATCTTATTTTGATCAGAGAATAATAATAATCGTCTCGCATTCCTGCGCTTTTGACTCATTTCTATTGTAACATCCATTAGTAGCGTAATTATCACGACGATGTGAACGGTTGAAGCGATACCATCACCTTTCTGAATGGCACTTCATCAAAGCCCTGCCACGCTATAATGGAGCTCTCTTTCACAGACTTCACACAGACCGCAGCTCTTTCTTTGACCCGTCATGTGAGAGGATGCTTGTCTGAAGGATGTGGGTCAAGTGAGCACCACCCAGATGATACCATCAGGCTAAGTGGAGGTTAGGGTCAATTTCCTGTCCAGCCAGACAGTGGATACTTGCTGTTAGAACAGTAGCGCTCGGATTTTCTTTGTGGTGTAAATATGTGAAACTGCCTAAGCAAACCAGAGGCGATGTAATAAGAGAAGAAAATGCACCTCAGAGACCCGTCACGTTAAAAATAGCAAAGTGCCATAGAACGCACACCAGATTTGCAGTGTGCAGTAAAGGTTAGTGGTTTACCACAAATCCTAGGCACAGTCTATAAGTTATCACGTCACATTCAAGCATTTAATGGTGCCTCAGGGTATAAATGGAGTACTTATAAAGATACTTTACCCTAGTTGTGTATACCCTATATGCATTATTCATTTTCATACGGCTTAGTCCAGGGGTGGCCAACCCTGTTCCTGGAGAGCCACCTTCCTGCAGATTTCAGTTGCAATCCATATCAAACACACCTGCCTGTAATTATCACGTGGTGTTCAGGTCCTAATTAATTGGTTCAGGTGTGTTTGATATGGGTAGCAACTGAAATTTGCAGGAAGGTGGCTCTCCAGGAACAGGTTTGGGCACCCCTGGCTTAGTCCCTTATTTTTTCAGGGGTCGCCAAGCGAAATGAACTGGATGCCTTTTCAGCTGCAACCCAGTAATGGGAAACACTCATACACACTCATTCACACATACACTAGGGCCAATTTGTTCATCCAATTCACCTATACCACGTCTTTGGACTATGGGGGCAATCTAACCACCTGGAGGAAACCCATGCCAACACTGGAAGAACATGCAAACTGGTCCAACCAGGACTCGAACTAGCGACCTTCTTGGACATATGGAACAGTTTGTGGTTCATTCTGCTGTAGCATCCTCGCTAGCATTCAGGTCCAAACATAGCTACCATTAGTGTTCTTTACATTACATTTCATTACACGTGCAATTCTGGTGATCGAATTAAGGACAGAATGCTCAAGAACCAGACAGATGAGATAAAAAGAAAACAGGAAAACACAATTTCCCTGCGATCCAGACCAAGACAAAGACGTAAAGTCAGGTTGTTTACTTTAATGGACAAACAAAGAGAATAATTCTGTATGAAATGTGGGAAAGATAGAATACAAAATTGTCCAAAGATGTCTGAACATGAAGAGTGTAGAGTACGGACAATAACCATAGACAATAAAACATTCAAACAAATGAAGTTCCATGCATATTTACTGCATGCAAATTGTAAGGTGAGAAGTGGTAAAACAAGTTACAAAACATGCAGAAGAGTATGAGCTGCTAGAAGAATAAAGATCTTGTGGAAGTAATAAGATACAAATTCGTGACCTTACAAGGCATTTCAAGAAGTTTGAGACTCACTTTCCATCTAGTTAACACATTGACACAATTCACCATGATCATTGTGCACTTCTTCTCTCACCTTTTCTGTTAAGGGTCAAAGACCTTCAAAACATTGGGAAACAAGCAGAAAGAAGAGAACATAGAGCTGCATATTCTGATCTCTGCATGCTGTGCTTCTGAACAAGCAGATGGACTTCCATAACCCTGTATAACCCTTGGATTGACCCTTGTTCACACTGACCTTCAGTGGAGGCTTTAGGTAATCCAGCGACCGGTTGCTTTCACTCTCAACAGTGTGTGACCCACATCCACTGCAACGTAATCCTTTTGTTCCTAAGATCCCGATCTAATCCTTTGTGGCCATTTCTATCTGGCATCATGTTCACTTACATGTGTACAAAGAATTGCTGGTTTAACTACAGTTAGCTAAAGGTTTTTTTCCAGCATATTTAGAATCATCAAAATCCCATTGTAGCAAGAACCCAGAGAGATGAGAGATTATCTCCGAAAGCTTAAAGCGTGACATCACAATGCATCTCTTCTTGGAGCTAAAAATATTTTCTCAAATGGACTCAAAAGGAACGGGAAGATCTGCGAGGCTTGGCATCGCTACACACAAAAGGGTCTCAGTAAATTTATGTTGCTCTTGCAATTTAGGAGCCACTCAGACAACAGTTTCCTCTTAGTGTGCATTGAGCAATTCATGCTCCACTTTGTTGGCAACCAGGAGTGGTGGAGCAGTTTCATCTGCCTTTCAGCTGCCACTGAACCTTTGCAATTATCCTTGGCTGTTTCTCAATGTGTGTTCTTCAGCGTTCTTGTGTCCTCAATATGTGTTCTATAGCGTTCTTATGTCCTCGTGTCTTTCGGGTAACGTCATCATCAACTGCCAAAGTTTGGTTGCAAAACTCAAGACCACAAGAACTGAGGACTTGTGAAAGTTCCCCGATGTTTTCATGATATCAAGGAGGCATCGATGCAGACTTGAAATTACTTTCCGTTAAAAATGCGTGAAGGTCATGTGACCATCAGGAAGAACCAGGGAAGAACGCAGCTTCTCATTTTTCACAGGACACGTTCTCTGTTTCGTGGTCTCCTGAGTTTGTTCTTCCAAGGTAACTTGGAAAGACGGATCTCCACAAGAATGTGAGTGTGTTTTCTGCGTTCTTAGAATTAAAAAACAGGCCTTGTGATCAGGGGTGTCCAAACTCAGTCCTGGAGGGCCAGTGTGCTGGAGTGTTTAGCTCCAACCCTAATCAAACCCACCTAAACCAGCTAATCAAACTAGATATACTAGAAGCAAGACACCGGCCTTCCAGGACCGAGTTTGGACACCCCTGCTTGTGATGGAAGGTGACAAAAGTTAAAAGAACATGCTTCCTACCGTCTAAGCTGCAAGATGATGGGATGAAATAGAAAGATATGGAAAGCTCAGTCCCTGAATATTCAAGCAAGATACACCCCAAACCTCACATCATCATCACACGTCTAGATCTAGTGGGTAATACTGCAGTTTTCTTATCTCACCAAGAGGTCCTCAGACCAAACCTTGGACATGCAGTGTTTTGTTCAACTCTCAAAGAGCATCGCATATTCAAGCCAACAGCAGAGAAACAAGCCTTCTCTTGTGATTCAAGCAAACAACAGAGTTTTCTATCGAACACTTTGGGAGGTGCCGAAGACATTTTAGCAGCAACCTCAATTGCATATGACCCACTAATGGATGGACAAAATTACTCTGCTGTGGTGCAAGATGACACAACAGGGGGTGCTAGGCAGATGTGAAAAGCATCTAGTGTCCCTCTGGAAGGCATGCCGTTCGGGGTCACATCAGCACAAATATAGCTCAGGAGGGGTGTGAGGATTGAAGCTGTGTGGAGTTTAAGTGTGAAAAGGGGCCGTGGATGGGGTGCACATGGCTAATGCTGCACAAGGGCAAGTAAAAAAGCAGCATATGGGGTCAGGGGCCTCTGCTACGTCTTTCACTGCTCCATTCCAGCACTTTATCATCTGCACATGCTGTGCATACTCTCATTGTCAGTTCAGACCACTCTGGACTATTAGTGAGCACTGCAGCAGTGGGAAAAAAAACATGAGATGTATTGATTGCTACAATAATGGAAGAAATGTCACAACATACCAGGAATCTGTCTTTTAAAGATAGTCCTCAAATAAATTGATGTTGGTGGATCTGCACAAATGAAAGTGTACAGTTTCTTTAGGGGAAAAAATGGGAATACACCCTTATATTTATTCATGATTAAAGATCTTGTTTTTCATCTTCTTTTTAACAAACAAGGTGTCACTGTCGCACATTTGATATAGACTGCCCAGATCTGGGACAATAGTGAGGAGAACACAATGATGCAGAATTTACAGGATAGTCTCAAGTTACACCACCAAACTAAGGCCTTTGATGAAAGGGGTAGTATTTGTAATTTGGACAAGCTATTGTTTAGGTCGCTTCCAAAACTAACTTTATGGATTTAATAATTGTAAAAAAGAGTTGCACAATCTGAATAGCCTTGCCTTATCATAAAAAGGTAGAAAATACCTAATATTTTAGAGATGTGGAACACACAGTGTGCTTGAACAATCTCTACAATTTAATTTCCCTGTTGAATGTCGATCTTATTCCAAACAATATCCTTACCATTTTTTTTCACCTGCAAACCCAACACAGCTCACTGACTAGACAGTACAGGTAATGAGACCCTTTGTGAATGGATCTACCACAAATCGGCTCTGCCACAAGATTTGGTTATGTGCATTTCCTTCATTGTTATTCTTCATATAAGTGTGTTTCCTCCAGTGTGAGCATTGGATCGTATATTGTTTTTGGCTCAGAGTGAACACTCTGGATAAGAGCACACACTGAATAAACAATGTTTATTATAATGAAGCAGGGTGTCTGCTAATGTGCCTCAGGAGATAAGCGAGAGAACAGGAGATGGGGGGAGGGGGGCAAGGGGGGGCTCAAATCATCTGTCTATCCAAACCCCTCCGGTGTGGATGATAATGTGGGTTTAAGCTGCGGTGCGGGTGAGTAATGGAATTGCACTAGGGCCTGTGAACCCCTGCTGGGTAAGCTTCAGACCTCTCTCTGACAGCCAGGAATCCGGGATACTAGATGGACAAAATCATCTCATGGCTGGGGAAAATGAGGTGTGTCGAGGTAACGAGTCCAAGAGAAAATCATTAACAAGATGAAGCACATAGTGTATATGATGCAAGGTCTAATTTACAGTAGGTTCTTTATTCAAAGTAATAGTGGAAAACTGAACATACCCGAGTTTGTTTAAGCTCTTTTGAGCAGCTACTTCTACTCTCTACATTGGGGCAGGCAACTCCAGTCCTAAAGATATCTAGGGGTGCTTTCGCACTAGCACTTTTGGTCTGCACCTGGGTTCCTTTGACGTCAGAGATTGGTACGTTTAGATTGTATTGTGAACTCGGGTGCGCACCCATGAACTGTACCCGAGTCCGCCTCAAAGAGGTGGTCTGGGGTACGGTTTGCGCAAACTGTGGTCTGGTTCACTTCTTGTGTGAATGCAAACTTACCTAATAACCTTGGTGACAAGCGGGCTGAGCCAGGGCAAACACAATGATAATGTCTGCTTGTGTCCTCCCAAAACTGCTTCTGCAGACATTGTGTAATGTTCTAAAAGCTTATAATATTTTTGCCAAAAGATTTAATAAAAGTGGAACAACCGCGAGGTGTGGACGTCTTTCCATTTTGGCTCTTTGCTTTCGTGGCCATCATCTAGAAACAGCCGATGATGCAAGCATACGGGGGTTCAGAAAGAAAAAAAAGACAGTGTGAACACAAACTAGCCGGGAAGGTGGCAAGGGGGGATATTCGAACTTGGGTTCGATCCAGGCAATTGAGCCAAGTGTAAAAGCACCCCAAAATCCTGCAGTTTTGATGCAACCTTGATAAAAATTCATCTGTCGCTAGCTTTCTAGTAACATTTATACTTAGTTTAGGTGTGTTTGATTTGGGTTGGAATGAAAATGTGCTAGACTGTGGCTTTTCATGATAGGACTTCCCATCACATCCTCAATGACAATGACATTTGTTTGGTTTAATAAGGAGTTGCCCCCCCATTTACAGATTTAACTCTTCTTGAAGGGCTTTCCACAAGAATTTTTACCAAAGGTGTTCTATCGGGTTGAAGTCAGGACCAGGCCAGCCAAGATCCTCAACACTTAACTTACTCATCCATGTCTTTATGGAGTTTGCTGCACGTGTGCATAATCATGTCCCGGCAAACATGCCCACCTTAAATCTAAACAGATCCAATGCAGATTGGCCCATGTATGGCTCACAGCTGGGGACTCACTATAGGCTCTGTGGAAGAGTCCTTGGGGTTCCAAACATCCTCCACTTATGGATGATGGAGGCCACTGTGCTCATTGGAACTTTCAGAGCAGCCAAAATTTATCTTTAACCTTGTGCCTCGAGACAATCGTGTCTCGGAGGTCTACAGACAATTTCTTTGTCGTCATGCTTGGTTTGTGCTTTGACATGCACTGTCAACCCTGGGACCTTATACAGACATGTATTAGGACCTTATATAGACAGCCTTTTCAAATCATGTCCAATCAACTGAATTTACAACAAGTGAACTCCAATTTAGCTGCTGAAACAACTCAAGAATGACCAGTGTAAACAGAATGAAATATTATAAACTCTTTTAACTTTTTGACATTCGGCATTGACAACAAGCACTACTCACTACTCAAACTTCTTCCAAAATCTTCTTCACAACACGCAAAATGTCTAGATTTGCTGCCCACTGTTTGAAAGCGTTTAGAGATGTGTTACGGCATGAAAAAGGGTTGCTTATGTGAGCAGCTCACTCACTGCAGAAATGTAGCTTTTAGCATTTACATTCAGTCAGCAGTTTTAACCTAGCTTAAAAGACCTCTACATATCAAATACCTGGGATGTCATCATCACCTTCACTTTGAAGATGGCCATTATATATGACTTTTTGCGTTGAGATGGACCCCAACCTTTCAACATGAAAGATCATTTACACAAGCAACCGTTTTACCACCCGCTAGGTGTGTCACCTCATCAACTACTGCATCAGACGGCGAGACCTTATGCTCAGTCAAACCACATACTCTGAAGATGAATTTAGACTAGAAGCTCAGAATAAATTCTTCCTTCCAGCCCTTACAAAACATCACAACCTTTCCTGAATACACAGGCCAAAGTTATTTCCCAACAAATATACCCAGACTTCTCTCCCTCTCGCTTTCTCTGGCTCAGTCTGACAAGCACTAAATAGACTTTTTATCAAGTTAGCGGAGCAACGGTGAGCTGGGAACATTTCCTTTTGTCGCTGTTCATTTTTCTTTTCCGTTCTGGCTTCCGTAATGGAAGCCAGGGAGGTTTCTCACTTTCTAGGTCTAAATGAGATATCTGGGCCTTAACACGAGGCCTGCTTTCTGACAGGCAAAGCTGGAGTTATGTTCAGATTAAGATAACGTATCCCGGAACCTTCCCCGCATGCTTCTTATTTAAAGTGCTTCCACCGATAAGCGAGAAAGACGTGGTAGATTTGAGGTGACCTGCCGTTATTGCTGGGGTGGGATCAAATGACAGGCAGAACATTCGCGGCAGTGCAAATCATGGGGACGACAACACAGCCAGAGCTAGATTTTGACTGCCTGGTTCACTTTGTAGGCTATTTTGGCCAGGAAATGCCCACTTTGAAAGAAATATCTCCGGTGGTGGATTTTTTTGAAAGCGGTTGATAACACAATGATACACCAGGGTGGAAACAACAGTTCAAATACTGCAAAAACACGCAGTTCAGCAGTGTGAAATATGTAACAAACTGCTAATTTTACATGTAAACTAAAATGAGATACTGGAAAATGCTAACATTAGCCTGATAGCACTGAACTCCTAAATTTAGACCTGCAAAATGCCATCCAAAACCAAACCTCCTGATTTGAATGCACCACGTAACATTCAACAGAGAGTGTGTTCAGCAGTGTGAAATATGTAAAAAACTGCTTATTTTACACATAAACTGAGGTGCAGAAGGCGATATTGGCAAATGCTAACGTTAGCCTGATAGCACTGAAACCCTTAGTTCAACTCAACTCAACAAAATTGGCACCCAAAACCAAGTCTTCTGATTTCAATTACATCACGAAACATTCAGCAGTCCCAGGGATGGGTTGCAGCTGGAGGAGTATCCGCTGTGTAAAACATATGCTGGATAAGTTGCCGGTTCATTCCGCTGTGGCGACCCCAGATTAATAAAGAGACTAAGCCGAAACGAAAATGAATGAATGAATGAACATTTAGCAGAGAGTGTGTTCAGCAGTTTGAAATATGTAACAACTGATGGTTACCTAAAGTGCCATAGGAGCAATTGGAAAATGCTAACGTTAGCACGATAGCACTGAAAGCCTAAATTTAAACCTGCAAATCCCATCCAAAACCAAGTCTTCTGATTTCAATACATCACGTAACATTCGCCAAAGTATCTTCAGCAGTGTGAAATTTGCAACAAATCGCTTATTTTACACACAAGCTAAAGATATTAGAACATGCTCACATTAGCCTGATAGCACTGAAAGCCTAAGTTCAACTTAATAAATAGCCATCTAAAACAAAGTCTCCTTATTTCAATACATCACGTAACATTTAGCACAGAGTGTGTTCAGCAGTGTGAAATATGTAACAACTGCTTATTTTACGAATAAACTAAAGTGCAATAGGAGATAATGGAAAATGCTAACGTTAACCTAATAGCACTGAGAGCTATTAGTTGAACTCTGCAAAATGCCATCCAAAACCAGCATACAATCAGCAGTGAATGTGCTCAGCAGTGTAAATGGCAGCTACATATTTTGCCAAGAAAGAATGTAAAATCAGGGCTCAAAATTAACTTTTTTACTTAGTAGAACCGGTGTGAATTATAGAGGTAAAGTTGGTTTTATGTTTGGATATCCAGACATTCCCTGTAATAATATAATTTCATAAAGGTATTCTTTGCAAATTGTAAATAGGGACATCATATTAGCTGCAAATGACTATTAAAATACAAGATTGTTCCTAGATTAGATTGTGTTAATGTTGATTTGAAGTCATACTTGCATGCTAATTCCGATCGAATATTTAAGGTAACATGGTAATTAATATAGGGACTATATATAGGGATATACATATATATATATATATATATATATATATATATATATATATATATATATATATATATATATATATAAAATACAACTATAACAAGTAACCCACACAGCACCACGGCAGATGCGCTAGCTCTCTCATTCTCTCTCACACACACACACACACACACACACACACACACACACACACACACACACACACACACACACACACACACACACACACACACACACACAGCACAAGGGCAGATGCGCACGCTCTCTCTTGCTTGCTTGCTCTCTCTTTCTCTCATTCACACACACACATGATTTGCACACTGGTCTTACCTTTGCAGTACTTGTAAATGAAGTCTTGACATGACTTGGAATTACTTTGAAATTATCTTATCTTCTGTCCTTCAGCTCCACCATCGGTCGTCCATTATTTATTTATTATACGGATTCAAGGTCTAATTTTGAGACACTTTTAAACTGATATCCGCGATTTTTGCAGTCAGTCAGAGCAAAACATAAATAACAGACTACTGCTGAAGTTTACAGCGTAGAAGAAGAGCAACCACTGAACAAGAGTAATGTGAGCTCACTCGCGCCCTCTTCAGTTCGGCAGAGCTACTGCCTGCCTCACCTCATGTGTTTCCAGCGCTGCTGTATGTCATCTCCTTACACTAAATCAGTGATAGACATTCATGAAATATATTACCTATTATGTGGAAAAAGAGGATATATGGATATATAATTTAAATGTCTAGTGTTTAAAACCCTTTTAATAAAGCATTACATTGGTAGCATACACCGAATGAGCAAAAGGGGCGGGCCCAAGCCAGTTTGAAACTCGAGGGTTTTTTAAACCATTAAAAACTCAAAACAAGAGAACCAAAGCAGTGAACACACTCTACAGTATATATGTATGCCTATCTGGAGATTAATACATTAAGCAGTCTTTTTCAGACCATTCATTTTCCACAAGATATTCGACATTTAATTGCTACCTCTGCTATTGCTAATAATTCTAGGTTGGGACCGAGCACTGGAATGGTGTGTAGGGCCTATTGGAACTGCTCCGTTTATTATTATTATTATTATTATTATTATAAGAATTATTATTATTATTATTAGTATTATTCTCCAGAATGAATCGTGATTTTGAGGGCCTAAACATGCCCGAAAACTCACAAAACTTTGCACACGCCCCAGAAGTGGCGAACATTTACAATTGTTATAGGTTTCGGAAGTGGGTGTGGCAAAATGACTCAACAGCAGCACCTATGCACATTTGACAGACTGGCCCCTGAGTTTCATGTCACGCACACGTACGAAAATTGCCGCACACGTCAAACATGCAGAAAAAGTCTCTTGGAGCAAAATCTTTAACCCAACAGGAAGTTGGATATTTTTAACTTCCTCTGCTGAAAAAGTGCCGTTTTTGCCACTTTAGGCGTTGTATTATAACAAATTTTAAATCTAAAGACCATCATCTAAAGACCTGGGCGATGTTAAATTGCAAAGATCTAGACTTTTCGTCAAAGTGCGTGGCCATGGCGGCCTCTCAAACTTTGATGATTCGCCACTAAACAGTAAGTTGTTATAACTCAGACATGCATTTTCCGATCTGCCTCAAAATTCACATGTTTGATAACAGTCCTGAACTGAATACATTTACATGCCAATATCTAGTTACAGTTATAGCGCCACCTGCTGGCAACAGGATATGACATGTTTTACATTGTAACAAACTCCTCCTATAAATTTTATCACATTGAATCCATGTTCCATTAGTTTAGTCAAAGAACTGAGATACTGACTCAATAGAACGATCCATTGCATCAGCAGCCCCCCCTGATTCCGCCATTTTGGAGTTAAAGCGATCAACCGTCCATTGGATCTCATTGCTGTCACTATGGCAAGCAGCTGCTTTGTTTTTTATTTATTTATTTAAAAAGCGCATTAAGGCTGAGATACAACCTGAAAGACGACAATACAACTCTTACTATCACAATCATCAGCACTTTTAATAGTTTATTTTACAGGCTTATAATATGCTGTTGTTCTAGTGGAGTTTTCATTTCAAAATGGCCGCCGTTTGATACTAGCAGCATCTAGTGGCTGTTTCGTAAACAACAACAGAGTGTTTCCTCTTGGTGATTCTATGCTCTTTGGTTTAGTCCAAAGACCTTTGTGATGCTAAATTGTGAAGATCTAAAATTTTCTCCGAAGGGCGTGTCTGTGACGGACTGACAAAGTTCAATGCTTCGCTATGGAGGAGGAAGTACTTATAACTCAGCCACACAATGTCTGATCTGCCTGAAAATTCACAGGATCGATGAGAGTCCTCTTCTGAAGACATCTACATGCCAAAATTAAGTCACAGTCATAGCGCCACCTGCTGACAGAAGGATGTGTGGCATAAATAAGTGATTTTCTCCGTTTCTTTATTATATATGGGTTTAAATTGTTATTGTCCGCTGTTTTTCTTTCATCCTGGTGGGGCGGTGAGCCCGGGTGTGAGGTCCCTTCCATCGCTGCTTGCAGCTTTAACATTGTAATAATGTAAACAGAAAGTATATTGAAATTATATTATTGACATTTTATTTATATTTGAATCTTTTTTTAATTAATGATTCAATAACTCACCAACATTGTTCCTTGAAGTACATCAGCTGTACATATTTTTCTATTGTCTCCCTTATCTGACCCTTCATGTCAGGTTTTGGGGTCTCTTCTGATGTTCTGTTAAGTGTGTTTGATTAGGAAGAGGTTGAAAATGTGTTCCTGTTGGTGTGCCTTCAGTTGGCAACACTGTCCTAGACACCATATTTGACTCAAGGGAGACAGCGAGCGCTTTAAGCTTCCTCCCCTTCTTGTTCTCTGTCGATAAATGCACTCGGGCTCCAGTCAGTTCAGAGACTCGTGTTTATTTCGCCAAATGAGGATGATACGGGCCCCTGGAGTCAGATTCCTTTCCCGCAGTGCTCCCCTGTAAGCGCGCACTATCGGAATTATTCTGCTCCATAAAGCACTTTAAGGAGACGATGTGTGTTTGAGCGTCTGTTTGAGGATGAATACAGACAACAATGTGTTTGTCAAAACAGAGAAGCATAATTATAGACTGGCAGATGTGGAGACGGTTACAGTATTTCCACATCTCTCTCATTCTCTCGCTCTCACAAACACATCATTTAGCCACTTAACAGCTCCACCCAACACCTTCCTGTACGCATCCAGTCTGAAATGTGTTTTAGGCTCTGGGGATCAAGTATTACTTTTAGCCAGGGCAACATCTTTAAGCGTACACATGGCTTCTGCAATGGTGATTGCCATCGGAGGAGCTTCTGCAGTAGTAATGAAGCTGACCCTAATAGCTGTCAGACTCTCTTAGCTTTGCACAGGGACTCATTTCAGGCTGTATATGCTTCACATTAGCCAGAGTTCTCTATCCCCAACACAGCTGTCCTGGCAGATAGAAATTTAAAGAAATAAAAAAAGGTTAGACACATATTTAGATTTCTGTAATGATAGCGTGTGGATACAGTGCCTTAATGCTAGTATATATTTCTGCGTCAAGTGATAGCCGTGACTTTTGGTGCATGCCTTGCGTATTATTGTGCATTTATACTTCTGCATTCTGTTTGTGTTGCTCTGCAATAACACTAGCTGGCAGTAGGCTTTTCTGTTCCTCAGTGTCGAGTTTCTTTGTGAGTGTTTTGTTTTTTCCTCAAGGCTACCTTAATGTACAAGTAGCTAAAAGTTGCTTATTTAGTGGCGGGAACCGGCGGATGTGCTGCTTTGTTTGCCTTATGAGTTTTAGCTACTTGTAGAATTCAGAAAAAAACAAAACACAACGGCAAAGAAACTCGACAAAGCGAAACATAAAGACCTTTTGCCAGCTATAGCATTTTGTAAGTGTTATTGCAGAGCTACACAAACAACACGCAGAAGTATAAATGCACAACTATGCTCAAGGCATGCGCCGTGGGTCACGTCAGCCTGCTGAAAAAACTGCTTAAACTAGGCTAAGCTGGTTGGCTGGTTTTAGCTGGTCAACAAGCCGGGTCTTTGAGGGGTTTTGGCTATTTTCAGGCTGGTTTCCAGCGATTGGTCTTAGCTGGTCAGGCGGGTAAATGACCAGCTAAAACCAGCCTTGCCAGGCTGTGAGTCAAGCCAAAACCAGCTATGTCCAGTTTAAACCAGCCTGGTCAAGCTGGTTTTAGCTTGTCATTTCCCATTTCCCAGCCTGACCAGCTAAGAGCCAGCTGGAAATAGCTGGAAACCAGCCTGGAAATGGCCAAAGCCCCTCTAAGGGCGCAATCACACTATGTACAGTTGCCTTGAACCGGGCCAAAGAATGCTTGTCCCCACTCCCATCTCCCCCCGACGGCCCACAATCACATTACATTCGGGCCTGGGCACACGTCATTGATGATGCCCTGTTTAGTAAGCGCTTTCGATTGGCACAGTAGAGATTTCTTTAGTTATTTTGTTTTAGTCGTTTGGGATGCGGTGACATGTAGTCAAATATTTCGCCGAACACTTTTGACACTCATAAACAATCATAAAGTCCTCGTGCTGCAGGAATTAGGAGGTCTGCTGAAGGTGCAGCTGTCGTGCAGTGAGGGGTTTGCGTTCATTGAACAGTAAGAATGATTATTAAATCCATATGAAATGGTCTCTTAAAATCAGGTTTCAGTTTCGGGCTCAGGCACATGTTACGGCCCAAAACTCAAAACTGGCTCGAATAATAACAACAATCAAGGTTTAAGCCGAACATTTGAAAGACACAGATGATTGAATTAATAAAGTCACGTCCCGTCAATATTCTTTAATTTTCATAAATCATGTTTTCAAAAAGAGACAAAACATTATCAAAAATCGTGTAGACGGGTAGGGCAGCTAAGGAAAACAGGTCTCTGACTATCACAGTTTTTAAATGGACAGATCTTACCTACAACTCCCGTGAAAGTAATAAAAAACAGGTGAGTCTTCCGGGCCACTGCTTTCCTTCGCTAAACTAAATAAATAACAAAAAGTGACTACGAAAAAGAATCCACTACCTGCTACAAAAAACAAAGTATCAAAATAAACAAACTAGTTAATACATTACGAACTAAAGAATCAAAAGGTTAACGAGAACAAAACACTAAAGAGAGCGGCATGTAGATGGATCGCCTGGCATGCAGAGCACCGCCAGCCAGACCGCCGAGCTGAGGGAGAGCGAGACTGAGAGAGAGAGAGACGGAGCCGCCATTGCTGTCAGCCCTATATACTGGGAATACCCAATGACTAGGGCCAGACGGAATCTGCGGACGTTTTCTGCTATTTCTGCGGAGAATTTTGGTAAAAATCTTCGGATTTCTGCGGAATTATTTTGGGAGTATCCAGTGAAGTGTCATAACTAAAACCTTAATATATGAAATAAAAAGTAATAAATTACTAAATAAAAACTGAATTCAGATTTACACATTTACTCAAGTAAATAAACAGAAATAATGGGCTAAAAATCTGCAGAAATCTGCGGAATTCTGCGGAAAATCTGTGAAAAATCTGCGGAATTCTGCGCGCAGATTCCGTGTGGGCCTACCAATGACGTCACGGGCGTCATCCAATCCTGGACAAGCCGGGTAGAAAAACTCCTCCTATAACTCAAGGGCTACAAGCACAAACCCGCAACAAATAATTAAATGAAATAAATAAAACACAGTCCCGCGCAACATTTTTACACTAGAAAGCTTGTGTTTATGTGGGAATGTAACTGATTTGCTGATATGCTGCAACAACTCCTTTAAATATGAAATTAATGTGGCAAATTTTTACGCTCTCGCCACTGGAGCTGTGAAGGTAAACAGCATTGACGCCAGGGCAGCCAGAGTGAACTTTGATGCTCTCACTGCCTCCGGTGTGAACGTAGTTACTGGAAAAATTTACAAGTGCACTGTAAATCAACAAATACATCTGTGCTGTAGTTTTACAGCACAAATATTATTGCTAATTTACAGTGCACTAGTAAATTTGACAATACTACTGTTATTACCAAAATTGCCAGTAATACTGTAAATATTACCGGATTTTTTTCAAAGTCCAACACAAATCAATTGTGTGGAACCCAGCATTTTTACAGCGTGTACAAGTTAATGAATCACTCAAGTTTTGGAATAATAGTTTAGTTCTATGTTGTAAATTGAGTCGCAGAGCAGAAGGTGAATTGAGGTACAGTATATCGGAACACATTTATCAGCTTATATAACTGCATATCCTAATTATCTTTAATTAATCCAATATATCATTTGGAGCTGAGAAGTAACACTACTGGAATCATTATAAAGTAGCTCTTCTCGTTATTTGACCATACTTTAGCAATCATTAAAAGTTAAATCTGAATAAACTTTAGCTTCCAGAGTCTTGTGTGCCCACCTTGAGATTCAGCCCATACAGATTGTGTCACTAATGAGGTTCCATTTAGGCTGCCTATGTAGGCTTAAGTACATAGAAAGCCAGCTCACTACATATATATCGGCCTTCATTCTCAGCACATAATCATCTCTGCAAGATATTTTTAATATCACATGATTAAAATTCATCTGCTCATTTATGAATAATCAGTAATGATGGCAATTGAAAAGTACATTAATCATCTACTATTTTGGAAATAGGCTCACTTTACAAGACCGCTAAAGTTAAACAGTTGAGTTTTACCTTTTTTTAAATACATTTTTAGCTTAGCTTAGCATAAATAATTGAATCAGATTAGACCATTAGCATTATATATGGTATATACAGAAGTAAACATTTAAAGTGGATCAAAAATGCTGTTTAACAACATCCATTCTTGTCTTAGGACAATAATAAAAAAAAAACTAAAATAATTAGCATTGGTATAATATAGCAGTTTCTAGGAATATCGGCCAAGAAAATAACAACTTTTAATTTGTATTAGTCTTCAAACACAATGTAACTACAAAAGAGTCCATCTTTAAATGGGAATCCATTTGAAATCTTGAGTGAGAGCACAATAAAAGAAGAGTCAAACTTTAAATAGGAAACTTATTTATTGCTAATGGTCTCATCTAATTCAATGACTTATGCTAAGCCAAGCTAAAAGTGCTCCTGCCAGACCCAAAGATCAACTAAATGGATTCAGAAATTGTAAAACTTACCAGTCTTGATTCTTAACACATTGAAATCTCTGCAAGGTATTTTAATATCACATAATTAAAGTTCATCTGCTAATTTTTGAATAATCAGTGAAGATGGCAATTGAAAAGTGCATTAATCATCCACTATTTTGGAATTAGGCTCATTTTATAAGACCCCTAGAGTTTAACAGTTGAGTTTTATCATGTTTTAATCCATTCAGTCAGTTTTGGGGTCTGGCGGGAACTTTTTTTAGCTTAGCTTAGCATAAATCATTAAATCAGATTAGACCATTAGCATTATAAATGGTATTTACAGTAATAAACATTTGAAGTGGATCAAAAAGGTAATGAAAATAGCCTAAAGCTATTGAACAACATCCATTCTTGTCTTACAGTAGGACAGTTTTGAAAAACTATAATAATTTGCATTAGTATAATATAGCAGTTTCAAGCCATATCGGCCAAGAAAATAGCAACTTTTAATTTTCTATCAGTGTTCGAACACAATGCAACTACAAAAGAGTCCTTCTTTAAATAGGAATCCATTTGAAAAATCTTGAGTGGGAACACAATGTTACCACAGAAGAGTTAAACTTTATATAGGAAACTGTTTGAAATTTGAGTGAGATGCTAATGGTCTGATCTGATTCAATAATCGTGCTAAGCTAAGCTAAAAGTGCTCCAGCCAAACCCAGAGATCAGCTGAATGGATTCAGAAATTGTAAAACTCAAGACCCCTAGAGTTAAAATGTTGAGTTTGATTATTTTTTTAATCCATTCAGGCATGTTTTAGGGAGCATTTTTAGCTTAGCTTAGCATAAAACATTTAATCAGATTAGACCATTAGCATCATATATGGTATAAACAGAGGTAAACATTTCAAATGGATCAAAAAATTAATGAAAATAGCCTAAAGCTATTGAACAACATCCATTCTTGTCTTAGGACAATTTTAAAAACTTTTTAGTTCCACTTCAAATGTTGACAAATGTAGTTTACAGTAATGTAAAGGTTTCTAGCCATATCGGCCAAGAAAATAGCAACTTTTAATTTTCCATCTGCCTTAGAAAACAACGCAACTACAGAAGAGTCCTCCTTTGAATAGGAAACTGTTTGAATTTTGAGCGAGATGCTAATGGTCTAATCTGATTCAATGATTTATGCTAAGCTAAGCTAAAAATGCTCCCACCAGAAACACAGATCAGCTGAATGGATTCAGAAATGGTCAAACTCAATTGTTCAGCACTAGTGGAGTTGTAAAACGAGGCCATTTCTTAATAAATAAATAAATAGAGTAAAATATAGTCACAAAACAATTCTCACGTAAATAACTAACTTCATAAATAAAACAGTCGAGACACTGGAGGGATTTATATATAGATATATATTTATATTCATTTATTTGATATTTAAACCGACTAAAAAGTTGTAAATACAACTTCTGAATGAAAGGCACAGTAAAATCAGACACAGCTGATATAATACTCAACTGAAACAGAAGTACAGTACAAAAGCGGACAGTTATTTATGCACGCAAAAAAAAAAACGAAAGAAAAAGTGTCTCACGTGCCAAGTTCAACACCCAAAAGTGAGGCCGTCCGGTCGCCGGTTTCCTTTTGACAAGAGCAGAGGGATCTTCAGTTATTGCTTCGACTCTTCAGGGCCCAAAAACCCAAATGTGGAAATAAAACGATTAAAATCTTAATTCATTTGCGCTGGCAAGAAACATCAAGTTGAAAGTGATTAGCTAGCTTTCAGAAACCCAGGCTCAATGGAGTGATGCTGTCAGTCAGGCGCTAGCGCACTTCATTATCGAACGCATACTCATTAGCATACTGATCTAATTCATTGGTCCACCAAGTGCAAAATCAAACCAGCGAGGGGAAAGAAAGAAAGAAAAAACAGCAGGCTGATGGCTCAAAGTTAAATGATCTTAAGTGTTCGAGACGTTTAATTAAATTTTGATTAATTCAATTGCGGAGCTGTGAAATTGAAATGTTAAGATAGATTTGAAAGATAGAAACTTCCATTTTAGCCTGTACGGATGCACGTCCAGGAGCTTGATAGTGCCGCATCACGCCGTGTGTTGGCGCATTACTTAT
The DNA here is from genome assembly GCF_052040795.2 of Danio rerio. Taxonomy (NCBI): domain Eukaryota; kingdom Metazoa; phylum Chordata; class Actinopteri; order Cypriniformes; family Danionidae; genus Danio; species Danio rerio. The sequence continues at coordinate 5,779,500 of NC_141044.1, forward strand.
AGTTAACGGCCAATTAGAGACTTGGACCCTGCTCTGATCTAATAGTGGCACGTAATCTGGATTCATTGTGGCCCTCTCTGGACCCGCTTGATTAATATAAACACAAATCTTTGTAACAAGTCTAACTGGATTCATGACTCCGCTCTGGATTCATTCTGATGCTTTAAATAGATAGTTTACCTCCGAAATGGAAATGTATATATTGTTTACTCACCCAAAAGGGGTTTCTTATTTCTGGTGAACACATAAGATGATGTTTTGAAGAATGGAGGTGAGGGATTGACATCCAAAGTGGGAAATGGTCAGAAATGGCATACTACTCGAGTAGGTGCTACATTTAAATTCTAATTTAGAAAGGTGACAAAACTCTTGTCGTGGATCTCAGTTGTAAGTGCAATAAATAATAACCTGACTTCTAGTAGATCATTTGGGAAAAGTGTCATTTTTCCGATTAATCTTCTGTCAAACTGCATCCCAATCATCACAAATACTGCAGAACACCTATTGTAACCTGAATGGATCAAGTTAGGTGTAGAAAAAATCATGGTTTGGGGTTATATTCAGTATGGGGGCGTGCAAAAGATCTGCAGAGGTTCACAACATCAGCAGCCTGAGGTATCAAGACATTTGTGCTGCCCATTACATTATAAACCACAGGAGAGGGCAAATTCTTCAGCAGGATAATGCTCATTCTCATGCTTCAGCCTCCACATCAAAGTTCCTGAAAGCAAAGTAGGTCAAAGTGCTTCAGGATTGGCCAGCCCAATTCCCAGACATAAACATTATTGAGCATGTCCGGGCTAAAATGAATGAGAAAGCATTGAAGATGAATCCAAAGAATCTTGGGAGTCCTGCAAGAATGTTTCTTTGCCATTCCAGATGACTTTATTAATCATTTCTTTGAGTCATTGCAGAAATGTATGGATGCAGTCCATAACTTTTGTCTAAGCAAAGTCAGAGCTTACTGTCCAAATTAAATAATTAAAAATCAAGGCATGATCATATTTAATTTAGGTAAAATAAGCTTAATCTAGAGGTCCTTGACTTTCATATAAGCCACTTCTCAGATACCAAATGATCAAGAAGACGTCAAGTTATTATTTGCTATTCCTAAAACTTGGACAGGCGACAAGATTTTTGTCAGGTAGTGTAGTATAAATGTGAGTAGGATAACTTGAATTTGGATGTACTACATTTATTATTTCTCATTATCAATGACCTACCCAAGTCATTGTCAACTCATAAATCCTGTATAGTGCACAATCAAATCTTGACAGTAGAAGTAGGTGGTCCATGTACTTATAATCTATAGTTTTTTTTCCCCAAAAACTCAAGTATTCAAACATACTACTCGACTCTCATAATGTTTTTCACATACTATATAATAGGGAAGTATGTGACCCAATGGCTACCAGTTTCCAAAATTCTGCAAAGTATCTTCATTTGTGTTCAACAGAAGAAAAAAAGTTGGAGTGTGAGAAGATTTTTGGGTGAGCTATTCCAAATGGGAGACCTTCGTTCATATGAGAAAACAAATTGAGATATTTTAGATGAAATTTGAGAGCTCCCTCATCCTCCATAAACAGCACCAGTCCGAAGACAATCAAATTCCATAAAAGGAACCAAAAACATTGTCATGTGTCTTCAGTAGTAATCAAACGAAGCTGCAAGAACAGTTTTGTGCACCAAATAAACTGTAACTATGGCTGCGTCCGAAATCGCCTACTAAGTCAAATCTACTTCTCAACCGTTAATAAAGTACACTCTCTATAGAGTATTAATGCGAGAGGTATGAAAGGGACTCGGACATACTTCATCCGCCATTTTGTCATCCACCCGTGACCTATCGCTTTCGTGAATTCTCTCGCGATGCATCATGGGATAGCACAGCGTGCATCAGATGCGCACTTCAGAATCTCGCTGGATCTACTTCTTGCATACTGTTTTTCAAATTCTTTGAATTCAGACATACTACTCAGCTCGCATACTGTTTTAGCGTACTATAGACCATTTTGAGGGATGTAAACAATAACAATGGTCCTAACCTTTTTCCTGTATAACATTTTTAATTTCCATAGCTTCCAAGAATCCAAAAATGTCCACATATTGATAAATAATGTTATGACAGTCTTTTAACATTAATTATTATTAAATATTATCAGGAAATGCAGGAACATTTCACGTTGAAATGGTTTATAGAGTATGCGATTTCGGATGTAGCCTATGACTTTGTTCACCTGTGCCTTATGTGGAAAGTCAGGGTACGCATTTACTACAAGCAACACAATGTTTGTGTGTTGTGATTCTGACTCTGAAAGCAATATGAAGGACAGCCTGTTGTAAATGCAAACCCTGACCTGACACGGAAGAAAAGACATCGGTAAACAAAGTCATTTTGACACATTTTAGTTCCGTATGATTACAGTTTAACCACTGAAGTCGCATGTTTGTTTGTTATTTTTTAATACCACCGTTTCAGTTCAGAAGTTTGAGTTTCATAGAATCAGACTCTTTGGTATATGCAAAGCAATTCCAACTCATTTCCCTCTCCAATCTGCCCTAATTATGTACAGATTTTCCCACATCCTTCCCACCATCTTCAAATCACGCTTTACGCCGAACTCGTTCTTCCTGGAATGTAAGTGAATCAATTAGGCAGAAGACGTTCGCTGAAAACTTTGAGACGGAGTTAATGTCTACTAACATTCCCAGCTGCCTTTGAGCATCCCCAAAACCTCCAGTAAACTTAAAAAATAATAAAATGGAGGATGTTGACATAAACGCTGCCTTTATTGCAAAAATAAACCATTGAAAAAGCAATGAACTTAATAATTTAAAGATTAATGTACGCAAAACCAAAATTTACACACGTGATTGGTTTGAGATTCCTCAGACGTCTCTTTGTTGAAAGTCAAACGGGGATCCTCAAACCCTCAAGACATCATCGATGGGTGAACGTTTAGCGGTAAACATTATTGGCAGTCATTACCTAGCGATACCGCTTAGTTGGGTTAAGTAGTCGCGGAGTTCTTTAGCTGCCTGGAAGCGTCCATATCGCTTTTTGGGGTTGGCGCACTCTTCCAACAGGGCTTTAAGCTGGCCGTCTTTGGCTATGTGTGGCGGGGGGTCGTGAAGGAGCCCGCCGGAGCTCCCCCGCCATGTAGCATATCGCGAAAGCAGATTCTGACAGATGGCGTAATAGTTGTGGTCCACTGTGACGCGCGAACACAGCATGTCTTTAGAGAAGGAGAGGCAAGCCTCCTTGTCGCACTCCTCAAACCTGCTCTCGTACCAGACATCATAGCTCTCAGGCTTATCTACAGGGAGAAAACAGAAAGGAGAGAAAAAATACAGCAGTTGGTCAAATTTAATCACAAACAAACTGATTCTACGAATATACTACTCGGCTCGCATACTGTTTTAGCGTACTATAGACCATTTTGAGAGTTGTAAACAATAACAATTGTCCTAACCTATTTCCTGTATAACATTTTTATTTCTATAGCTTCCAAGAATCCAAAAATGTAAACATATTGATAATCTTATGACAGCCATTTTAACATTGAGATATGATTAAATTTCCTCTGGTTAAAGTGACAAAATAGTTTGACAACAAGCAGGAAATGTTCATTGTCCAGTGACATCTTCACATTGAAATGGTTTATATAGTATATAAGTATGCGATTTCGGACATAGCCTATGACTTTGTTCACTTGTGCCTTATGTGGAAAGTCAGGGTACGTATTTACTACAAGCAACAAGATGCTTGAGTGTTGTGATTCTGACTCTAATAACAATATGAAGGATGGCCTGTAGTTGATCAAATTTAATCACAAACAAATGGATTTGCTTATTCTAGATTCATATGAATTTGGGTAATGATGTGGTGTTTTTTTTAAAGAACACATTTACACGCTAATATACCCAAATCTGAAAAAGCTGCAATATGCATGCATGTTTTTTAAGCAAAAAAACACTCTAGAGCAGTGGTCTCAAACTAAATTCCTGGAGGGCCGCAGCTCTGCATAGTTTAGCTCCAACTGACACCAGCTTAATAGTCTGTAGTAGTCTTGAACACCTTGATTTGCTGTATTTGATTAGAGTTGGAACAAAACTGTGCAGAGATGTGGCCCTCCAGGAATTGAGTTTGACACCTATGCTCTAGAGCATTCCCAGCGTTATTGATGTAATGTTTGCAGTAAAAACGTGTATTGATGTTTCTATTTCCCAAAGCAACCAACCACAGGGTTAAGAGATTAATTTGTAAACTTGTTTTATATGAGAGAAATAAACAAACATTTTGGTCACATCCATAAGAGATGAGAGTTTACAACATAAAGTGGTCCCTCGTTATTCGCGGGAGTTACGTTCTCAAAATAACCCGCAATAGGCGAAATCTGCAAAGTAGTCAGCTTTATTTTTTACAATTATTATAGATGTTTAAAGGCTGTTAACTCCTCATCAAACACTTTATACACTTTCTTAGACAGGCATTAACCTTTTCACACTTCAAAGTTCAAACCTTTGAGGAAAAATAAGTCCAGCATTATAGAATAAAACGAAAACCTGATGTCGGGCGCAAACATTCATCCCTATCAGCAAAAGTTTCATTTTAGCTTTTGTGCGGATAATGTTGGCCTCCAGCGTAATGTACTTTTTCCTGCAGTTTTCTGCAGTCAAAAATATAGAGCTTTATTATAGATTTGAACATTTTATTTCTGTACCTGTATACTGTTAGACTCCTTCATGTGTATCTACTTTATCTCTGCTTGTAATTTATTTAATATATTTAATGCAGATTAAACTATTATCTTGTAAAATATTGCAAAATAAATAGCAGAAAATCTAAATATCGCATTGTACATTTTTTTTCGATATCGTGTGTATAATGTGACATCTCTCAGATGTGGCAGATGTGAAATTGCCACTTGTGTGTGACTCTTTCAACGTTTTCAAAGCTAGAAATAGAGTTTTCTACTGTAAAATACAAGCCTAAACAAACAACCTTTTTTTATTTATTTTATTTTATTTTTTTGCAAATTTGCTGAAAGCCATGACAATAAAGGCATTTGCATGGATTTGCTCTGTAGATGTGTGCACAAATTGTTGTTTTAGGTGACTGCTGCAAGTGTATTACATGTTCAATTGCTTTTATATTGTTTACACTGATACCATAACAATATTTTTACAATTTGACCATTAAAACCTGATTTCTGATGTATAAAAAATGTGGTTTTACATCTTTACAACTTTTACTATAATTGTAAAAATACTATACTATTTACTATAATTAAAATCAATAGATAAATGATAGTGATGAGAATTATAATAATCATAATAATACTAATAGTAATAATGGTAATACTAATGATGATACTAATGAGGACTATAATAATATTATTAATAATAATAATAATAAATACATGTATTTTATCAAATACAAATGCCTAATGAACATCTTGAAATAATTAAATTTACCAAAACACAGAGCAGCTTTCATTCACTCATATCAATATTCACTTTAAGTTTGTGGTTTCTTCAAATAAATAAATAGTCCAGTCTTCTTTTTCTTACCGTTTTAAAACTGAAAACTATATTTTGCTTTTTATAAATCATATTTGGAAATACTCGTTCAGTTTGAACACGATGAAAATATCAGTCGGTGTACCAAGAGGGCAATTTGTGACTTTCGAAATGGAACCGAAACAATTCAATGGACATTTCTGAAGTACAGCGTGTTCCTTCTTTGATAAAGGGACACAAATTGGCCGTTTTCTCAGCCCACAACACCGATCCATACAACCTTCTCTACAATCTCTGCTCTTATTTCTCAAGTTCCTGGCAACCAGGGCAAATAAATGACATTCCCTATGATGAGAAACTCTTCGGAGTTGCATTAATGATCAAATTGATTAGAGTGAAACAACCCAGGAGATGCCAGGGCCTAATCATGTTGGAGAAACTCAATGCACTCCTGCCACTGCATTGACTCGGAGGTTGTGTTTCCGGCACCAGGATCTGCCTCAGGCTCCAGACCGTCATCCAGACTCAATCACAGCTCAACACAGATCTACAGACGCACTCAGCTGATGTCAAGAGATGACATTTACTCTGTTAGACGTCTGCATGACTGATGCGTGATCAGACCCTGCCTTACTTCTAATGCTATTACATACAGTTGAAGTCTGAATTATCAGCCCTGCTCTGAATATGATGTGAATATGTTTTTCTTTTTCAAATATTTAAATGATTAACAGAGCAAGGAATGTCTCACAGTATTTACTATAATATTTTTTCTTCTGGAGGAAGTCTTAATAGTTTTCCTTCAGCTAAAATAAAAGCAGTTTTTTTTTTTTTTTTTAATAGCTTTTTTTTTTGGCTACAAAACAAACCATAGTTATACAATGATTTGCCAAATTATCCAAACTTGATTAATTAAAGGTAATTAAAACTATAATGTTTCAAAATGTGTTAAAAAAAAAAAAACCTCTTTGTTCCCTTAAACAGAAATTGGAGGGGAAAATATACAGGGGGGCTAATAATTCACAGTGATGGGATTCTTCCGTATAAATACGGATTTCGGTGGTTGAATGCGTGCTTACATTTGCATGTCACGACCACGTGCACTCTATGTACATTATATATACAGCTGCAGGACGCACATTTGTTATTATGTCTTCGTTTATACAGCCTAGCACCTGTAATACCTGAAATAGTCATGAAATTGTTTAGATGATATTACAAATTTATGAAAATATATTCTATAATTAATTAAAACCATTAAAAAGCATGGACTACGACGAAGGAAAGGGAAAGTGAAAGTGATTAGGCTACTCAATTCAACTGGACTTAATATTTTTACTGTTCGAATTGTTGACTGACTAGTAGTTTAGTTATAACGTGAAATAAAGAGTCGACTAAATTACAGGGGAAATAATATACCCTGGACACAAGAGAAATAAACCAAGTTAGTGATGCTGCTGAGTTTCACTGGCCTTCCAAGATTGTGAGCTGTTCTAAAGTAACTGATAGTGTCTTACAGCAAGTTTTCAGTCATGGCAAAAGAGGTTGATCACTCCAAATTGAAGATATCTAGAGTGTTCTGTCTTAACAGTTTAAAATTCAAGTGCCCCAAAATGATTATTGTTCATCAAAGACTTTTAAAGAACATTTAGACTGAAAGTCTAGACAGTGACGAAAACATTCATGAGCTGAATCAAAATGATGGACTAATCTTTGCTGAGGAGCATGTTGTGTGGAGAGAAAACTGAAAGTTCCCTTTAATGATTATTGGAAGGTTTATTTATTTAGTTCGGTCATATGGGAAAGATTATTAAAGCAGTTGCTTCAAGCTGAAAACACAACAAAATGGCAGCCCAGAGTCCTGATCTAAACCTGGTTGAAAATTCTCAGAAAATATTTGGCGATGTTTTCAACTTCGTTAAAAAAATATCTTAATTTTGTGTTCCAAAAATGGAAATGAATGACTGGAACTACTTCTAGATTAGAAAATAAGGGATGAAGTACATGCAGGCTAAAAAAGTCTCACAGGCTAATCTGAATGAATAAGACGGGCGTTATTCTGTGAAAACAACCACCTGGGTGAACTTTTTCCCAATTTTACATAGCTACATGCCACAAAATGTAAAAAGTGGACACAAAACATTGTTTTGAGCCATTACAGTTGATTATTTTTCAAAGACAAAGCTGACAAACAAAATGGCTGAATGGAGCATACACTAACCAATGTATTATTCAGCCACGAGCTGGTGTTAAAAGAAAAAAGCAGCATACACTAAATGAATTTGAATTAATTCACTGACAATCAAGATGTTTTGAATTACCCAGATGAGACTAGATTATTAGTTTCAGCAGTTGCTCTCTTTAAATAACATACCGTGGAATGTTGGGACTGACCAATCAGAATTAAGTATTCCGGACAGCCGTGTAATAAATAATGAATAAATTAAAAATGCTGCTGTAATAGAATAAAATGTTGTACACTATAAAAAAAATAATTAGCAAAATGATAATATTCTGACCCACACACTGATCTACAAAAAATAGCCTATAAAATATTCATAGGTATTCTATCCAAAGTCAAAGATTTAAAACTGAATGTAGGCTGTCGTCACTGTGTAACCGAATCTCTTCCCGCACTCCTTTGTGTCATTACAAACACATCATCGCAATCTGGGCTGCATTACATCTGGACAAGACATCCTGCCATCACGAGTCTGAAAGGAAAAGACTTGATCATCTTTAGTAGGCCAAGGAGACAAATGTGATCGTGAGCGTCGGTGAAGCGGAGCCGTGCTCCAGATCGAAATTCATTTTAGACCGTGGCTTTCCCTGCATCGCTGGTCTAGACAAACAATCTGTGTCCAAGACTTCAGCCAGGCTCTTCTCCAAATCACTGCGGATAATTTCATTACGCATCTGTGGATCAATGATGCTTTGTGCTCTTTAAATACTGCTCTGGTGAACTCGCAGCCTAATTGACCGGCCTTTGTTCTAGCAATTGTTCACAACAAAGACTCTTTTTAGTCTCAGTCTATTTGCACAAATGTCAAAATGTGGATCTGCGTCAAGTTCTTGGTGCAGCGGAAAACTTCCAGTCTATTCTGATTATAATAGCTGTCATTTATAAACAGTGTATACAGAAATGTGCATAAAAGAATGATTTATCAATAATAAATAAACATAAGGGATGGATAAATATGTTTAAATATACTGTAACGAATTAATAAATCACTATCAATAGATGTATAACATAAAAAATATATTAATATAATCATATCATACAGTCAATTGAAGCTAATGAACAAAAAGGGTCAAATAAATAGTATAGAAAACACAATTAACAAATTGATGAATATAAATATAAGGGATGGAACAAAAAACATAACATGGATAAATATAAACTGATGAACAAATATAAATATAATGATGAATAAATAAAAATAAATATGATGAATTGATAAAGTAAATATAATTTATGTATACATCTAATTTTCTCTTTAAATATACATAGATGAATAAATAAAAATAAATAACGTGGATAAATAATAGATGGGACAAAATAAATGACAAAATTGCTGAAAATAAATAAATGTAAATACAAAATGCATAAATTAATGCAAATATAAAGTATGAATAAATAAATGCAGTGCGTCAACAACCGATTTATCACAGATGGATAAATATTTTAAAAACTAATATTAAAATATATTAAAAAGGTAATATATAAATAGCGTAAATAAGAAATATAAATACGACAAATAAATAATATTGATTATATACACATAAATTATCATGTATATTCACAGCTCTGTCTGGTTCTCGAATCTGATTGGTTGATAGCCATGCGGTATTCCCGTAACACCATTCGTGCAGCCTCCTCAACCTTGTGTATTACTCTGCCCACATAGAGTTACAGCAGATCAATAAACTTACTACAGTTTGACAAATATTGCAGCTGTTGGACAACATAATGAACGTTTGAGGCTTTTCAGGTGAGAATGTAGTTGTTTAGATTGCAACTATGCAGTTTATATATAAGGACAGAGCCTATTTTAAATATTTATAATTTCGGAGATACAGCGCGTCAGCTTCCATCAGCCTGTCATACTGAACAGAGCAAAGACAGTTTATTTTCCGCCATAAAATGGCGACAGAAACCATAATAATAAGAGGTAAACAACTCTAAGTTGAATTTTGTATGTTGTAGTGCTATATTTATACCATAGTAATCTGGTAGTGTTTGCTTTGCTCTGGCTTTTCGGGATTAATTATTGTGATCTCCTGATTGTAACAGAGAAATACTGGGAAATCTCTGTAGACTGATGGCAATTCATGCTGTTCAGCCTTAAAATCTAGAGAATAATTCAAACACTAGCTCTAAGGTGACATTTGTGAATTAGCAGCATTTTCTCTTGTGCTGACGTCAGCTGCAGATGTGAATAAATGGTGGAAGAAAGTAGTTCCTCATACAAAAGGGTTTTTGAGACTCTCAATGTTTGATTTTCTTTTTTATCTACACGATGATGCCATCAAACTGCTGTATAAACGCAATATCACATTTGTAGCAGTGCAATATGAGTGTTTATCTTCATTGGTGGGACACTAAGGCACCAACGCACGCCTCCCACCAGTGCCGATATACAGCCATATCACACTGCTACTTGTGTTATATTGCTCAAACACATATGTTGGATAAATCTAAATGTAAATGTTCAGGAATTGAGATATTGCCGACTGATATAGAAATAAGATAAATAAAACATACAGTATAAAAGATGGATCAATACTGATAAATATAACAGCTGAATATATAAAAGTAAATATAATGTATGCATAAATAAACAAATATAAAAGATTGTTAAATACATAGAAGTCAATGCATTTAAATGAACACATGAATGTAAAAAATGGATAAATAATGTGATGGATGGACAAATATAAAAGGGTAAATCGATGTTTAAATAAGGAATGAAGGATTATGTTTTGACCTGGGATCACTTGTTTGGTTCAATTACTCGCAATCTTATTATCTTTCCATAAATAATTCAACAATAACCCGAATTCATAATCAGGACAGAAATCACTTGGGTATACATGCGTCCTTTGCCAGTGAGAATTTTTAGCTTGAGAATATCTTCTACTCGCCTGATAGTCCGACTTAAAGACATTTATTTCTTAGAAACCAAATGTCCTTAAGCTTGCTTGTAAAAACACAGAGTCTAGCTTTAATACTCCCTCAAAGCTGAGCTAAGACAATTTAAATTCATCCTAGCGGAGCTGTTGGGCTGGTGAAAGAGACACCCTCCTCCCCTCGAGGGCTCCATCGCTCTTCAATGACAGAGCTTCTTCTGTGAGGCTTTTGGCATCGTGACAAGCCGCCATTGAGGAGCGAAGAGACTGGCGTCACTCTGTCCTCACGTGTGTTTCTCTCTCAGACATAAACTCTATCTGGACAAACCTTAAACTCGGAACAGTGTCCTATCTGATGTTGGGTTTCTCCCCTCAGATTCTGCTCAGAGCACAAAGGCGCGTGTTACTGTACGCTGGTGACGCACTCGATACTGTCATTCAGAATTTTTCTGCTGTATATCTGTAAATGTACAGTTAAAGTCAGAATTATTAGCCCTCCAGTGATTTTTTTTTTCTTTTTCAAATTATTTCCCAATTGATATTTATCAGAGTAAAGAATTTTTCCACAGTATTTCCTATAAAATCTTTTTTCTTCTGGAGAAATTCTCAATTGTTTTAATTTAGCAAGAATAAAAGCAGTTTTTAATTAATCAAAGAACATTTTAAGGTTATATTATTAGACCCCTTAATTGATATTTGTTTTTGCTCATCTACAGAACAAACCACTGTTAATGATAACCCTAACTTGACTAATTAATCTAGTTTCGCCTTTAAATGTCACTTTAAGCTGAATACTAGCAGGGCTCGAAATTAACTTTTTTAATTGGTAGCACCGGTGCACCCAACTTCAAATATTTAGGAGCACCAGAAAAAATGTAATAGCACCCACCAAAAATGAATGAGCACCACTGCAGATTGTATATTGAGGGATTTATTGTATTTGAAAACCACATCAATTAGGACTAACGAAACCCAGAAACAACTATCCAACTAATGCTGAGATGACTTATTGATATTTGTGCAATAATTCCAAAATAAATGTCTAATAATTCATAATAAAATATTAATGATGACGATGATTACAATTATACTAACAGTTAATCACATTTCTCATGATCATGCTGCCTTGAATGTGCTTGACTTTGAGTTACTTGTGACATGAAACGCCATCAGTCTACAGCAGGGGTCTCAAACTCGCGGCCCGCGGGCCATTTGCGGCTCTCAGTGCAATATTTTGTGGCCCGCGCCGACCGCTGTACACTGACAGAATCAGCGGAGCGGGGAGAGAGAGCGCTCCCCGCTCCGCTGATTCTATCCGTACACAGCGGTCACTGGCATTCCCCGCCCGCCGTGTAAACAAAGGGGCGGGGATGCCGGTGACGTCACCAAGCACCCCGCCCCTTTGTTAGACGCTGTGACAGGCGGGAAGTGTTAGGAGGGAACTCGCGCCGGCCAGAACCAAGGTAAGCTGTTCCCGCCCCTGCCTGCCACTTAGCTACCTATCTGCAGCCTGCCACCTACCTAGCTACAGCCTGCATCTTATATATATTATAGGTAGATACAAACTGGTACAGACTGATGTGACTGGAGTGGGGTGGGGGTGTTTTATTTATACATGTATACACCTTTTTTTTAGGTGAGGGAATGGAAGTTTTGAGTGAGTTCCCCCACTTTTTCCCCCACTTGAAGCGCTGTCAAGTCTCTGGCAGCAAGTAGGCAAAAGATGCCATGTTCAGAAGAACTGTTCATAATCTTCACTCAATCTTCTATTAATGTTCAGGACACTTCATTTTCAGAAGAAATAATTAAAACTGTAAATAATGACATTTGAGGACTTTTTTTTTGTGAAATCCCTTATGCGGCCCAGCCTCACCCAGACTTTGCCTCCTGCGGCCCCCAGGTAAATTGAGTTTGAGACCCCTGGTCTACAGAGATATCACCCTAGAGTATTTCTCTGTTGCAATCGGGATATCACAATAATTAACGCCAAAAAAAGCAGCGCAATCACTACCAGATTGCTGTTGTGTTTGCGATAAGGAAAAAAAGTTAACACATGCGAGCATTTCTTCTTTCTTTCTGCCAACACAACACACATTCCTGATATGCGAGTCACATCTCACACTGATTACACTACGATATATAATACAGCACTACAACATACAAAAGAGAGAGAGATCGACTTAGAATATCACTTACTAGTTTAATAATGATTTGATCAGCTGTAGTTAGAAATTACGCTGTTTAATCCTCTAACTGCTTAGTCTGCAGTCCTGTCACCATCTAGTGAATAGACAACGTCAACCATCTTTGGCCTACTCAGTTTGTCAGGCTAACAGCACCACTGCACTCCCTCTAAGAAAATATAAATATTTTAAGATAGGCACTCTCCTTATAAATAAACTGCAGAGTTGCAATTTAAACAACTACATTCTTGACTAAAAAGCCTGAAAAGTGTAATATGTTGCAGTATGTGGGCAGAAGAAAAGGGTGAAGAGGCTGGTCCAGTGGTGATACTGGCAGAATATCCCATGGCTATCAGCCAATCAGATTCAAGAACCATCGTTAGGTGACCAATTTGTCTGTATGCTCAAACAAACAAACAAACAAACAAACAAACAAACAAGCAATTAAACAGTTACGCTTGTGAACCTCACTTAATATATTAAAAAACATTTAAAAACCTGGTTTATAGAGAATCAGGCGTGTCATCATTCTGATTGAATTGAAACTAGCATGTTTCTGATTGTGCCTACCATCTTAATGATCTGTTGTTTAAATGCGTTTCAACTATTTTTATCTCTATTATAAAATGTTGGTGTTTTAGCTTAATTTGTAAATATTCTCTTTTAACATCTATATGACCATGTCTATTTAAGTACTTTTTAAATGTTTGATAGATTGTATAATTTTTGTATTGTTTTTTTCTAGGTTGTTATGGGACAACAGATGAAAAATAGCCTTCGGGCTAATTCTGGTGCATTGGCAGAAATGCTAATTAATGTACACTGTCCCTGCCAAATAAAAAAATTAAAAAAAAAAAAAAAACATTGTGATTTTCGTTAAATCGTGATTTATTGTGTGAATAAAAGTATTTTTGTTATGTTAACAGTAACTGTGCTGCAGTTTCAGGAGTCAAAACCATGGAGGAAAATGAGAGAGAAAGAGCTACACTCTTCTTAGGAGCACCAGATGGATATTTTTGTTTTGTGTCTATTTTATGATTAAAATTGTTGAATGTTCACAGGTTTCTGCCTCCTCCTTCTCCTTCATTCAAAAGAGGCACCTCTCTACGCAAATAGCGCATTCTGTGTGATCGGCCCCTAGCACTGTAGAAAATAGAAACCTCAATGTCTACTATCATTTCAGAAGTGTTAAACAACTGCTCAAAATGATGTCGGCTACATGAAAGGGATGCACTGTAGAGTACATTGATCCCTTAACAAAAAAGTATAAATCAGGCTTGAGGAATTGTGAATATTTGCGACTAGGCTCCAGCATAATTTCAATGCAGTTTTCAGGTTAAATGAACACTAGAGGCAGTAAAACACTTTTGTTTCTCTTAACATTTTGATTATAGAGCAGATAGAAATTGTGTCTGTGAATATTAAACAGCAAAAAGACCGGATACTTGCTTGAGCAGCCTTTATTTTTAATGCCTCCATTTATGGGATTTATTTTACGACTTTAATGGATTGGACAGTAGAGACAGTAAAGTAAATGGAGGAAGAGGACGGGAAGGGGTCAAGAAGCGACAGCAGAGTAAAACTTCACACAGGAACTCTTCTGCTACCGCTCCCCTGAACATTATGCCCTCATTACAAGTGTGCAGGAGAACATAGTTTGATCTTACAGGACACTGCAGCCTTCAACATTGTGAGAATATGATGACATTTTGACGGAAAGATGGTATAGGCCTACTTTGGTCACTGCAGTGCACTTTGTAAGTTAGGGAAGTTACTGGGGAAGTTATAGTGAGTGGATGACTTAATTCACACACATCATAATTTTCATAATTTAGTCACTCAAGTTATTCCAAATCAACATGTGTAGAACACATAGGAAGACATTTTGAAAAATGCTGGTAGCTGGCATTCATTAACCTCCATAGAATTTTTTTTTCTACTATGGATGTTGATGTACAGTATGCCAGGAACCAGCTTTCTTCAAAACATATGTGCGTGTTCAACATAAGAAAGAAAAGGATAAATAAATTAGATTTTTTAAACTATCCCTTTAATTAATAAATGCTATTATAGTATCTCTTTATATTGAACACATTTCCATATAATATTCTTGGTTTTCATTATGTTCATTTGACCTCTATATTATTATTATGGCAGTTCCATCTATCTTTAATGCATTTTATTTCCGTTTTAGTCATTGTAATATTTAAATTAAATGCATCTCAACTATTTTGGTTGTGTAGGTGTCAACAAAAGAGAACTTTTATTTTAAGGATCTTTATTTTATTATGTTTTTCTTTCTGTTGAAAACAAAAGTTTTTGAATTTGAGTGTTTGAAAAATGTCAGCCGATGATAGATGGATGTATTTTAGGAGGATGGATGGATATATTTTAAGTGGATGAATAGATGTATTTTATGTGTGTGGATGTATGGATAGATAGATGTATTTTAAGTGGATGAATGGATGTATTTCAAGTGAATGGATAGATGTATTTCAATTGGATGAATGGATGTATTTTAAGCGGATGAATAGATGTATTTTAAGCGGATGAATGGATGTATTTTAAGTGGATGGATGTATAGATGAATGGATGTATTTTAAGTGAATGGATGGATGGATGTATTTTAGGTGGATAGATAAATGTATTTTAAGGTGATGAATGATTGGATGTATTTTAGGTGGATGTATGGATGGGTGTATTTTAAGCGGATGAATGGATGTATTTTAAGTGAATGGATGGATGGATGTATTTTAGGTGGACAGATAGATGTATTTTAAGGTGATGAATGATTGGATGTATTTTAGGTGGATGTATGGATGGGTGTATTTTAAGCGGATAATGGATGGATGGATGATGGTATGGATGTGTTTTAGGTGGATGGATGTATTTGAAGTGGATAGGTGGGTGTATTTTAACTTGGTAAATGGATGTATTTTAAGTGGATGGATGGATGGCTGGATAGATGTATTTTAAGTGGATAGATAAATGGATGGATGGATGGATGGATGGATGGATGGATGGATGGATTGTAAGTTAATGGATAGATGGATTGATGTATTTTAGGTGTATGGATGTATTTTAAGCAGGTGAATGGAGGGATTGATGTACTTTAAGTAGATGGATGGATGGATATAAGCGGATGTAAGGAGGGATGGATGTATTTTAAGTGGATGGATGGATAGATGTATTTTAAGTGGATAGATGGATGGATGGATGGATGGATGGATGGATGGTGTATTTTAAACGGCTGGATGGATGGATGGATGGATGCATACATGCATTTTAAATGGATGGATTGATGGATGGATATATTTTAAGTAAATGGATGTATTTAAAGTAGATAGATGGATGGATGGGTGGGTGGATAGATGGATGGATGGGTGGGTGGATTGATGGATGGATGGATGGATAAATGAATGTATTTTAAGTGGACAGATGAATGGATTCACTATTCTCAGTTGGTCATGTAAATTGAAGAGCAAGCACATGCTAATGAGCTGTCTGTACTTTTCCAGTTAATATAACAATTAGAGTGTAGATTTGTCATTCCATCCTTTGTGTTGCTTATAAAGACTTTGGAAGGATGTGTAATTGATAAAGGAATATTCATTTTTATGTAAATGCATCCTTGAACATGTGAACTCGTGTTGTTTTTTGAGGCGACAGCATTTGCATGTAAGACGCAGCTGTCACTCCATCAACAAACTCTGAGCGCATCCTGAAATTTACAGTCCATCTCTTTACTTACTCTGCTTGATCAACCTCTTGTCAGCCACCACGACATTCTCCGCATCCACCACGATGACCTTCCCGTCCCGCGGGCCTACAGCGAAGTTATCAAAGCTGACATCCAGCAGGTAGAGAGCGAAATCGAAGTCGTTGTTGGTCAGCTGCTCAGCAATGTCCATCAGCTGCTTGGCCAGATCGACTCTCTTTTCCCAAGGAGCGTTGAAGAAACTCCACAGCTCCTCGCCTACGTAGTTCACCGCCACCATTCGGCCGCAGGCACCCAGATACTTTGCAAATGGCCAGCCTTCATCTGATGGAAAACTCTGAGAAAAACACACAAGAGAAGGATTGTGAGTTAAGTTAGACAATAACAAGAGCTGCATTTGTTGTTTCAGCATCAACATTGTGCACAATATTTACATCACAGGATGTGTGAACTCAATTTGGGATTAAAGTTGAACAAGTGATTTGGAAAGTCATTGCAATGTTTCACCATTATAGACTGAAAGGTTATAAATTGCATGTGTTGTTATTTCCGTATATAGCTAGACCACCTTAGAACACCATAAAGCAGGGGTTCTCAACTGGTTTGACCATGGGACCCACATTTTTACATGGTCATCAAGCCGCGACCCAAATTTTTAGGAACTATAATACAATTTTAGGAATTATAATTAATTTGTATTTACTTGTTGACATACACAAGTAGTGACAGATAAATCATGAGACATTCACAGAGACTTACAAATAAACAATATTTTATTGCTGTCATTTAAAACAAATGGATCAAATTATAGAAACATTACAAAATAAAAACGACAAATACTGTAAACATTGGTTAGGGTAAGGTAATGTTCAGTTACCATGAACTGAACTGTTAATAAAACATGTTGTCCGGTTTCTAAATGTCGTTTTAATTTAGAAGGTTACATGCTCTCCTATGAGAGCACCTCACTACATATGACACTGAGGCTTTAACTCTTTTTTTGTCGTCAATATATGTAAATCCATAATTTACATATTCGGGGTCGTACTTGCGCTTCAACATATTTGTTGCAATAATTAAATGAAATTTCACATGTCAAACGGTAGGGTTGTCGCGCACACATTTCAAAATAAAAGTCCGGTATAGGTAAATTAAGTAAAAATAAGCAAAATAAGTAAAAAATTTTACTTTTGTTGTTTTTTTTGACCACACACTCTGCGACCCACTGAAAATGTTCCAGTGACCCACTTTTGGGTCGACACCCACCAGTTGAGAAACACTGCCATAAAGCACTGTTGATTTCTATTTATCTACGCCTACAAAAGTGTCACAATCTGTTTATGCCATGGGGAA
Organism: Danio rerio; assembly: GCF_052040795.2. Classification (NCBI taxonomy): domain Eukaryota; kingdom Metazoa; phylum Chordata; class Actinopteri; order Cypriniformes; family Danionidae; genus Danio; species Danio rerio. The sequence continues at coordinate 5,797,407 of NC_141044.1, forward strand.
AACAACCTATTAGAAAGAATACACAAATACTCTTTATATTTATTTTTGCATGATTTACATTAATATCGAAAAGTTGCTGTTTTAAATTTTGCAGCTCTGGTAAGATTGCCTATGATTCTTCTTCTTCTTTGGCCTTAGTCCTGTATGGTTGCGGGGTCGGCTCTTTGGAACAAGCCATTTTTAGACTTGTCTTTATGATAACGACTTTTTTTTACACATTCCGGCCGGCCTGTCGTCTGGGCCTGTCACCCTGTCACCCTCATACACTCATACACTACGGACAATTTAGCCGACCCAATTCACCTGCAGCATGTCTTTGGACTATGGGGGTTACTGGAGCACCCAGAGGAAACCCACGCGAACGCAGGGAGAACTGAGAGAAGCGCTCTATTCAACTGTATGAGGAAATGGCAATAATAAACGTTTACAAAGCGATTTAATATGTTCGAAAAATCACGATCGCAATATATATATATATATATATATATATATATATATATATATATATATATATATATATATATATATATATATATATATATATATATCCATGCCTAATATCCAATGGCCAGAAAGTGATTCATTTTTTTGGTATTTGTTATGCAGCAAGCCCAGAGATTGTTGTGTACACTATGGCGTTATATAAAATTAACTTTAATGTGTGATTTGAACTAAAAGTGATCATAAACAATTTCTCAACTCAAATGAGTGGCGGCTTGAACCTGGAAACAGTATTACATACGTCACCAACACATCACCACTAAACAAGCGGATTCAGATTAAGACACATAATTTGATTGCTGATGTCCATGTAAACGTTCTGTAGTCATTGACAAAGACGAACAAGACGAGACTCTGTCATTGTGGCTATTTATCTACGGCAAACGCTATTCTGTGAATACAATCAACAAATACAGAAGCTGATTATGTGAGATCTGTATTGACGGATGCTTGCAAGTCGCTATTCATTTGCGTAAAGATGAAAGATTCTGAACTGTCGCATAGTTGAACACTCCCACATCCAATCGCCAAAGGTTGATCATATAGTCGGAGATCACCAGAAGTTGCTAGATCTCATTTGTAATGAATGATTGCTTGTAGATTTGTTGCCGAGTGTTGCCGTTAGTCTGAATGGAACTTAAGTCCCATCCTACCCCATTCAAACAAAACCGGTTCTTCAAGCTGGCCACACCATGCGAACTTTAAATACGCTCATAGAATATCCACAAATTGGACTACGGGGAATTGTGATTGGTTTCAGCGCTGACGGCGGTGCTTCTGGAGTCCAGACAATGAATTGAAATGTTTGGAGATGAAAGCGAACAGCTCTGGTAGGAGGGCTACTTGAAGAGGAGGAAAAGCACGACATCAATTGCATGCAAAACAGCAGGTTATTATTTTAATACGACGCTTGTTTTCGTCTGACTCGCATCGAGGCTGGGAAATTGAGGATGCTGGGGAGGCATCTGTCAGTTGTGACTTTACTTTGCTAGCCTCTTCAGATGTACACAAATGAGGCAAGTAAAGCAGCTGCACCCCAGTTACTGGGTTGGTCTCTCAGGGCCTTGAGTGGGTACGTCTCATTACAGCTTCTCTGTCTATTCCATCTACCACAGCGCGGAAGAGCGGAGTCAATTAGATATGAAAGAGCAGAAATTAGAGCAAAATAAAAAGGAAAACCAAATACATTGACTGGTCTGGGCATGGAGTCTGGTTTATTCGATCAGAGAGCCACTCTGTTTTAATGAGTCATATCTGAGAGGTACAAACCCTCCGTCGTGTTTTGCTCTGGGACCTTACAGCTAATATTCAGCAATAACTTCACCTGCTTGATTTCTTCCTGCGCCGCTCAAATGACTCACACAAGCTTCATTGATATTGACAGACAGCGCTGCGCAAGGGGAAAAAAGGCGTACGGCTGCAATCGGATTCCCTTTTATTTCGCAGTCAGAGAAATTTAATAGTCTAGTTTAATCTGCCTCAGAATCTGGTTAAAGTTTAATGCCGAGTCTCATTAATATTTCACTATACACATATTATTTAAAAACATACAATCAGTAAAAAGGACACCGGATAAAACAGCTGCAGTTCAGTTCAACGGCTTTTTGTTACACAGACTGGTGTACAGAAAAGGGACGACCGGAATGGTGCAGATCAGCATACCGCCATACAATTTATGCCATTTTTTTTGCAGCTGGCAGTATTGTGCACTGCAGGATGCCATTAAGACACAAAAGTGCACCCAAAAAAGCATGTGCTACAATGGAAATCATTTGGTTTCGTATGAATTAAGGTAATAACTGTTAAGTATTTATTGCAACTAACATGCATTTTTTTTTCACGAGTGAATGATCAGATATTTTAAGACACTTTTAGTGACCTTGGTTCTCATTATAGGGTTCTTATATTTATTTTATATACCTGAACGTTTCTGCATGTTGACTTTAATTTGATTGCTTATTACATTTTAAGAAAGCTCAGCTGCGTCTTAAATGGCAAACCATACACTATGCACTCATGCACTATGTACTTATGCACTTAACAGCATAGTATATGTATGTAGTGTTGTCATAAATGGAGCACTAATATTTTTTTTACTAAGTGGAAATTCTAACCGTTTCCCTGACAACGTTTGACGGTTGCCAGATCAGTGAAATAAATGACCAAACTATCAAATAAAATCTGCCATGACAGTTGCCGCATTCTCCATTGGGAGGCGCTATTTTATATATATATATATATATATATATATATATATATATATATATATATATATCGGGAGGCGCTATATAGAATTTTGCTTTCACCATCTAAAATAAATAAAGTTATCCAACATGTGCGCTCAATAGCTCCGCCTCTTCCGCTACGTGAGCAAACCTGCGGTCGTTGAGTGCGTTAAGTGTCCATCATTCCACACTTCATTTTATTGGCTAAATGAGTGCATCATCCGAGTAATTAAAGTGCACCGATTATTTTTAGAGTTTTCAGTGTGAACGCACTAATTACACTGTTTATACTACAAAATGGCGCAAAGTAGTGCATAAGTTTGCGATTTGGGATGCAGCTCAAGTAATAATAAACTAGTATGCATTCAAGAGTTCACACTTAGATAATAGTCAACTATGATAGCAGGTTTGGCATCCTGTCCAGGGAGAGAACCCTTAGTTCGGAGATAGATGAGCCCAAGGTTCCCGCCTGGTCAATAAGCATTAGGAGGGATACAAGATCAGGTGTTTCTCGAATGCCCCCGTGTTCTGGCTAATGGGTGATACTGATTCGTTAGACCAGTGGTTCTCAAACTTTTTTCATCAAGTACCACCTTAGCAAAAAATTGTCTCTCCAAGTACCACCAAAATGAGCAGTATTGAAATACAGTAGCGTAGTAGGCCCAGTAAAGCAGCTACAGCTCTGCACAGTTAAAAAAGCTGGCAGATTACCTCAGAAATATAGCCTATATATAATATATGGCATATTATATACATCATTTTTAATAAATTTTGAATTATTTGTAGCATGTACATGAGATATTTCATTCCTCCATGTACAACTAGAAGGAAGCCCGCGTACCACTTGTGGTACACGTACCACAGTTTGAGAACCACTGCGTTAGACAGTACATGCAAAATCACGGAGAAGTCTTTCCCAAAATCTTGAAGTCTTTATCATATCATATTGTTTGCCTATTTCTAATGAGTTTGTTTTTGTTGTCAGTACATCTCGTCATAATATCGCATCACAAGGACCTCACCGCGTTAAGCATATTTATAAGCAAAGACGCATTCGATGTGAATGAGCCCTTAACGTGAATTAATGTGCTGTGTGAACAACACACATTACAGTCGCTTCGCTTTGTATTCACAGTAACAATGTCGCCGTCCCCTCTTTTTTCTCCTCCCTCCCTCCATCTGTCTTTCTATCAGTGTCGTACATGCAGAATCTAGGCAGCTTTGATGTTGCATTAAGCCTTTGACTCTTTAGCCGCGGCCTCTAAGAAGGGCCAGATGAGATAAGACTCAAACTATCAAGCCACGCTCCAGTTAGGCCAACAAATCCGGGCGGTAAACAAAACACACACTCCCTTTCTAATCAGCGCTAAACCGTGCCAACAATTTCTACAAATCCAATTTGTTCCCGAGCATTATAAAAACAGAGTGTGCGATAATAACAATATTAGCCCACTCTGATTTTAGTAATTAGCATGTGGCGGTGCGGAAGTGGGCATGCAGTCTGCAAGTTAAGGCGGTCAATACTCTATAAGAGGACTAGGTCAATCAGCAGAGAACAGCGCTGCTCACTTCCAAGCACACTTCCTGTGTGGCTTCGATCAATGGCTCTCCAGAAGGAAATGGGGCGGGGGGTGTCCATGGAGAGTGGAGGAATACACCTCAAAGAGAAAAACTTGAATAGAGGAACAGCAGGCCAATCGCTTTTGTGTTGGGTTTTGTTGAAGTGCTGCTCTGTTAATGAGGGTTAAGGGCGGCCTTTACCGAGGAAAAGACCTGTGTAAGGAGGCCTGGAGGATGTTCGGCTTCGCTTATACAGGAGCTTTTATGCGGATCATGCAGCAGCTGTCAGTCTGGGACACATTCAATTCATCAAAAATCAGCTTTTCATCAGCATTTTGTTTTGTTAAATATCTGAAGAAAAAAACAACGTAGAAAAAATAATAATGTACTAGCTGTCGACATCCCGCTAGCAGAATGCATTGTGCTTATTTTCTTTTTTTTCAGTAATCAATCTAAATTAGATATCTGAAAGATGAAAACTCATCCTGTGAAAACCCTTTTGAAATATTACAATGATTATGAGTGGTTAACCGTGGAAATTGTATTTTAAAAAATTGTACTCCAGCTCCGTCCCCCAGTGTCTGGTTTCACATTAAGGCTGATTTATTCTTCTGCGTCGAGGCGGAGACTGGCAGACATGTAACAACTTTAATGATAAAGTAAACCCAAAACAAAAGTCTCCATCTGGAGCTCCTTCACGGAACTCCACACTTGTAAATAGGCATGGGACGATAACCGTTTTCAGGGTATACCGCGGTTTGGAAAAGTGAAGGTTTTAAAACTGTCAAAAGTTCTGCTATACCATTCTTAAGGTAAGTGTATGATTTTTTGATTTACGTTTTTTCTTAATTTTTTTCTTTTCTTTTTTATTTACGTTTTTTCTTTTTTTTAGTACAGCAGTTTCTTAAAAAAAAAGTTTTTCAAACAAATGAAGACAGCAGAAGTCAATAATTCATTTAGCCTGACTTTGCTCTGATACAAAATACTAAAACACAATAATACTAAATACCAAAATTCTAAATACAATACAAAATATTTTAAATGTTCCTCAAAATAAAATATACGAAAAAATATAACTTAATGTAAATATAATACAATTATATAATTAAATAATTATTAGAATATAATAAATATAATTAAAATATAAATGAAAAAAAAAAGTTTTTGTTTTTTACACAGACATTTAAAAAAACTTATTTTAGAGCAGTAATCATAATACCGTGATACCGTGAAACAAGGTTATTATACAATCAGAATCTTGCGGCTCTTAGCACTGCCCACACTCGTCAAGCTACCAAAACACACCAATCACAACGCTTGCGCTATGTGTCGTTGCGACGTGTAGTTACATTTGTTGAGATGTGTGCGTCAGCATTGGCTGGGGCATGAAGGCTGTGCCGGACCACACGCATGCGCTTGACGTAAAAGTATAAATTAGCCCTTAGAAAACTTCCTATAGGCTACTTTATTAGCAATCGATTCATCTTTTTCTAATCCAGACAAATCACTAATGTTTACTAATGTTGATTTAATGATGAGCAACTTTAACTACAGTTTTGAAGAGTATTTGCTTCACAACTACAAACAAAAAGAGTAATATAAAAACATACATGGCAGATGTGCATGACTAATGGTTAAGTTAAGGTTTTGTGTGACTACTTATAAATTGTGTTAGAGTATATTCATAACATGATTATTAATATAGCTTACATCTGCAACACTGAAAACTTTAAAGATCTGTTAGGCTAAAAAAGTTTGAAATGTCAAAAATAAATAAATAAAATGGAGATTTTTGTATACAAAAGCTCCACAACCATGATGTGCTTCTTTTCTCTCTGGCACGATAGGGAAAAATGTCAAAACATTTAGATATATTTCGATATATTTTTATTCTGCAATATATATTGCGATATGAACACAGTTTCACCAGAGGACTTAATATCTCAATTTGGAAAGAATTTATAATGCTAGATTGATTGGGATGATTCTGCGGTGAAACTGCATCTCCATAAAATCTGATAAGCAATCTATAAATACAATTAAAATAAACAGAGTTCTATCATTTTCCAATATTCTGGTACACTATTAATTGAAAATTAATAAAAATAAACATAAATCAATCAAATGAATTCATTATTAAATGTTACAAATGGTACACTTTCTTACGCCTGAATGCTTTTAAAATCGTTATACAATCACATGTCTCAAAAACACATGCAAATTAAAAATTATAATACAAACTCAACATTGTATATCTTGCAATGTGACTATTGTGAATGATCACATTGTGATATCGATGCTAAAATTATATATTGTGTAGCCTTAATCAAAATGAAATCAAAAACGAATGTTAATTGCGACAGGATGACTGACAGATGACTTTATGGTTATATAAAGTGATTCAATCAATCTAAATAATTGTTACCCGAGTTGGTTATTAAAAATATTATTTTTCAAAATGAAAACTGAACGTTGTTTGATAGACTTACTTCTTCATCCTTGACAGGCCTAAAATAAGCTCAATTGCAGAAAGTGCATACATGACCAGAAAAGGTTGTAGGCAGGCTCTTATTTAAACTACATAAGCAAAGTCCAAACAAAACTCATTTTGTTTGCAAAATGGCTGTGTGATTTCAATTTAAGAATGTTGCAGATATAAATAACATTTTAAAAGTAACAAACTGCGGGATTTTAATTGTAATAATTCACAATACACATTTAAAAAACTGTATTTATCATTAAGTAAATGCGTAAAAGATGCATTTTAACAGCACAATTATACAACTTTTAAATTGTATATTACCACTATATACTATTATTTTTATACATTCTTATTTTAAGTTTTGTTATCACAATGGATGGCACACGCCATGTCCAAACGATATCAAATAAAGTTTAGTTGCAACAATAATAATTATGAATTAGGAAAACACTATTGGAGATAACCTTAGCAAACACTGAAATAATTGGAGAATAATTTAGTAAACATTTCAAGAGTGTGTTCAGTCCACAGAGAGCTGATAATGCTCTGCTTATTCCAAATTCCCTTTTAGTACATTTAAAACTGCAATCCAGTATCCAGGAGTTATTAACGCTTCCAATGGGGCGATCAAGTGGTAAAATAAATTGGAAACTGGGGTCTCATTTAACATTGACTAAACTTTAATATTAATAAAAAGAGCTGCTTGGGTGGAAATCTTTTTTTTTTTTACATGCTTATGGAGAGCGAGAGAAAGAGATGTTAATTCAGTGGCATTCAGAAATGCTGAGGAAGCACACCTGCACCTGAAGTGATACAGTGTCTGCTCAGAATGATCAGGGGAAAATTTCCATTCTTCAAGCTTGTTCACACCAAGGACAAAGACTAAAACAACAGAAAATATAGCATTGACCCTTTCACAAATGGTGATGACACATTTCAGTAGACATCATTCAGCATCTAATATATATATATATATATATATATATATATATATATATATATATATATATATATATATATATATATATATATATATATATATATATATATATATACATATATATATATACATACACATACATACATACATACATACATACGTACATATATACTCATTCATTCATTGTCTTGTCGGCTTAATCCCTTTATTAATCTGGGGTCGCCACAGCAGAATGAACCGCCAACTTATCCAGCAAGTTTTTACGCAGCAGATGCCCTTCCAGCCGCAACCCATCTCTGGGAAACATCCACACACACATTCACACACACACACTCATACACTACGGACAATTTAGTCACCCAATTCACCTGTACAACTATGGGGGAAACCGGAGCACCCGGAGGAAACCCATGCGAAGGCAGGGAGAACATGCAAACTCCACACAGAAACACCAACTGAGCCGTGGTTCGAACCAGCGACCCAGCGACCTTCTTGCTGTGAGGTGACAGCACAACCTACTGCGCCACTGCCTCGCCACATACATATATATACATATATATATATATATATATATATATATATATATATATATATATATATACATACATACATCCATATACATATAATACTTGTACTTTAATAAATAAATGTACTTTGTATTATTTAATCTTTGCATCAAATTACAAATAATAGTTTTTGTATGCCAATTGTTTTTAAGGCAGTGTCTATGGGCAGGACCTAAACATTTGACATTGTTTTCCTCACATTTCTCACATTTTTTTTATTTCTTCTTTTTTCAGTCATGAAATTGGGATGCAAATAAAACATATTAGTGGTGTTTTTCTATACTGTAAAAAATCAGAAATTGTTTTGCAGTTTATTTCCTGCAGCTTGGGTGCCAGAAAAAAAAAAAAAAGTAAAATAACGTCCGTTAACCCTTTAACTACCCCACCAAGAAATAAATGTTTGGATTGCATTTCTTAACTCCCAATGTCACTAGTTTACACACTCAATTTTTTAACACATCCCATTGTCCGTTCATGGTTTATTAAGTACCGCAAATAATACATGTACTATAGAAAATCTGAAAATATGAAGAGTAAAACCAATTTATTTTAAATAATATTAAAATTAAACATTTTTGAATACTAAATCACCTTTATTTTTTTAAGTATGCCATAAAATATTTCAGATTCTCATTTAACATGTTTTCTTCCTTTTTTTTACAATAAACCTAAAATCAAGTGTAGTAGTGCAATGTAGTAGAGCAACAGGATTACATTTGTTTGATTTTTCATTTTTAAACCGACAATGCTGTGTGTGTGAGCCATTATTTAATCCAGTCATTCTTTAAATGACTTTAACAGACATTATTTATAACAGTCAAAACATGGACAACCGTTTGGTATAGAGCGGCAGTCAAAGGGTTAAATTACAGATAATTACTGTAAAATGACTGAAATTAAATAACAGAAATTGTCAATAAAGACAAATGCTTAATTTGTAGATTAACAAACACCTCATATAATTATTGATGTTTTTTATTGTCATTGTCCTCATTCGTGGTGTGAATAACCCTACATGCACGATTAATCACCCAGCCCTACTTGCCAACCAAAGGCAAGGCAATCTGGAATATAGCTACAAATGTCATCACAACATTTAAGTATTAAGCGATTAAACAATTTATATGAATGTTTTATTGAGGATAATAAAAAAGTCACACCTTAAATAAACAAAGGTTGTAAATGGTAAGACCAAGAGGATGAAAAAAAGAGAGAACAAGCAAGAAAAAGAGAAATGTTGTGCCCAGCCGATCTCTAGAGAATCTCACCCTGCTGAAAGCGAAGCAGCCTCAGACAAATGGCTTTCCTCCAGAGGAGATGATGAAAAGAGTAAACCTGCAGTTTTTTTTACAATGTCATGCCCTTCCAAACAGCGTCTCGCTCGAGAGCGGGTCCGTTGTGTGCTTGTGTTTTGTAAGAGTGTACTATAGTGAGAAATCTGGGTATCTGCGAGTCAGATAATCATTGGGTAAACACTACAATACATGTGCAGTGGTGAAGTTGGGGCCAGCACTGGACACCCCTGACATCTGACAGGACAGCAGAAAATTGAATTCAACACTGGCTTTTTCCATTTCATTTTATTGAAAGAAGCATTTGTTTTGGCTTTCAGTTTTAGGACGTGACGAGCACTTTGGTGCAGCAGCAGCATCATCATGTTTTTTCGTCTGGTGTAAATGTAATTGCTACATACTGCTAATTATTATTTCTATTATTTATCATTTTAGTTTTAGAATAGGCATTTTGCATTTGCACTAGTGCTCATCACAGCGCCAAATGCAACCTAATTGGTTAGCCTAATAGATCAAACATTGAAAATACAACAGTTCTGTCTTGTTCTCGGATCTGACTGGCTGATTGGTTGTGTTATATTAAAATAATACCAGCCCTTGTTCAGCCTCTTCAACCTATTTTTATGCTTATTACTCCGCACACTCGAATGGCAACCAGAGGACATCTGTTTGACAACTATTGCAGCTGTTGGACAACATAATGTACTTTTGAGGCTTTTTAGGCGAGTATGTAGTCGTTTACATTGCAACTATGCAGATTATTTATAAGGATAGTGCCTATTTTAAATATTTATAATTTCAGTGTATGTTGTAGTACTGTTTTTATACCATTATACCAAGTTGCATTTTTTAACTAATATTAGCATAGTAACTGAACTAAATCTGGATTTCACTCACTGTTTATTGTATTGCATTAACATTTACTAATAAGACTTTATAGTATGCTGTTACACTCTATTTTATATTGCTTTTTTGCCAAGTAATTTGGTTGAAAATTCGTTTACTACATGTACAGTTGAAGTCAGAATTATTAGCCCCCTTTGATTTTTTTTTTCTTTCATTTTTTTAAATATTTGCCAAAGGATTGAAACTAAATGTTTAACAGAGCAAGGACATTTTCACAGTATAACTGATAACATTATTTCTTCTGGAAAGAGTCTTATTTGCCGTAATTACCGTAACCTGTTAACCTAATTAAGCATTTAAATGTCACATAAAAAATATCTAGTAAGATATTATTTACTGTCATCATGGCGAATATAAAATAAATCAGTTATTAGAAATGAGTTATTAAAACTATTATGTTTAGAAATGTGTTTAAAAAAATCAGCTCTGTCAAACAGAAATTGGGGAGAAAAAATTAAAGGTGGGGGGGGGATTATTATTAATTATTAATTCCTTTTTTTATTAATTCCTAATAATTTTTTATTAATTCCTAATAATTCAGGAATTCTAATAATTCTGAATTCAACTGTATATACTCAAACACACTAAGTATTTTAGTTAGTAGATTAATCTTTGCCTAGGATTAAAACAAAATGAGTAAATGGATGAATGAAAATAAAAATCTATTAATAAATGAATCAACAAATACATAAATGAAAAAACATATACATACATATACAGCTGAAGAATTATTCAATTTAAAATCTTTTATAATATGTTCCCAAGTTCTGTTTAAAGAAGATTTTTTTTCAACACACTTGTTTTTTACAGAAATTCTTTTCAAGAAGCTAGTATTTTAGTGAATTAATTCATTAAAACTACTCTAGCAGTACTAAACAAATAAGACTTTCCTCAGAAGAACAAATATAACAGGAAATACTATGAAAATTTTCTCAATCGGTCAAATATCACTTTAGAAATATTTGAAAAAGAATATCGCATAGGACGACTAATAATTTTCCAGTTAACCAATTTGGATTGTTGGTCAGCTAGACATAGACCACAGCGCCTACAATAAGATTCTTTCACGAAAACAGTCCCAGTATCTGTAAATGTGTCAAATACACCATTAGAGGGTGTGTAATGAAGATAAGGCGGCCTTACGATACGTGACTAACGTGCCTTTTAATTATTCCTTATGAAATGCAAATATAGGTAAAATGTCAAAGGTGAAATTGGCTGGAAATAAGCTCTGATGTTTAATTTAACAGTACGGCATGAATATCACCGAGCAGATGTTCTTGTTAGTGCTTCATCTTGTCATCTTGAACTAGATATATCACTGAATTAATTTGTTCGCCCACAAAATTCCCATCCAGAACTTGTGCTTGCTAGCTTGTCTGATTGCCTTGTAATGCTGTATTCTGTCCATCAACAATTTGCACAATAAACCATAATACTTGATACAGAACCCGTGATATTTGAACTTTCTAGGTTAAAGCTTTTCGTCTGTCAGCCAAGACTGTGCAATATTTATCGGCTGCAATGTTAGCGTTTTAATGAGGTGTGAGTTTACATTGAAGGAAAAAATACAGCAGAAAATACCCATGTTTGCATTTTAGGTTTTTATGTTTACAAAATATAACAATAGTTAAGTAATATTATATAACAAAAAGAGCTGTAGTCACATATATTTGAGCATAAATGCAATCGCAGATATGACCCTGACTTTAAGCACCATTACAGCACTTAGATCACAATATCAATATTATTATCACGATACTGGAATTCAAACCATCTGTACTGAAATTTTAATTTCCCGCTAACATTTGAGCGCTGTTGAGCATGTTCTTAAATACAGCTGATTTGCCATTGTGCTCAACAGAAATGACTGTGATTGGCCGTGAAGGTCATCAGTTCACAGAGCTCACCACCTGGACACTGAAGCGTTTTGGGGTGCTTTCACACCTGCCTTATTTCGGTTGAATCACACTAGAGTTTGTTTTCCCCGTTGGTGCGGTTCATTTGGACAGGTGTGAATGCAGCAATCGTACTCAAGTGCGCACCAAAAGCAGACCAAAAGAGCGTACCAAGACCTGCTTGAAGAGGTAGTCTCGATACGCTTTTTAAACGAACCCTGAAGCGGTTCGTTTGTGGTGAGAATATTATCTGTACTAAAACAGCCCCAAACGCAAAAAGGACTGCGCCTTTTGCATTAATCCAGCTGCCGTAGGCCGATGCGCTGTGCATTATGGGATATGCAGGAAAAATATTTGTTGACAGCGCTTTACCAACAGAGAGAGAAAGAGAGAAGGAAAAACATTATGTGTAAGATGACCATGTCGCAGTTTAGCTAAATTAACTCACGCCTCCTCCTGAAGTGACGTGCGATGCATTAAAACACTGTTTTCCAGCCGTAGCCGCGCTTCATTCTCGAAATGTAGAGTTTGTCTAAAGCAGGAATACAATCAGTCAGCGCAGTCGTCCCTCCATAGTAAAAAGCGACATTTTGTGTCTGCGGTTTGATTACTTGCGGGAGTTCATTGGCATTTTCCAATTTATGAATTCTGACCAATCAGTGAGCAGTTAAGGAACTATGTTCAAAATCATCTGACCAATGATTGATGTGGGTTTTGTCAGATGACTGCATTTTTGTTCTTTTCAACTAGTTTGGATCAAAGCCAGCAGTGTGGTGTGAAAACGAGCCAAAGACGGCAGAAAATGCAACAATGTATTATTTATTGCCTGACCAAATGAGGCAAACCACAGATGTGAAAGTACCCTTAAAGAGGCAAAGATTACCTAGTCTGTTTATAAGCTGACATACGAGTAATCCGCTGATGAACTGATTGATATTCACAGCTTTAAAATGCTCCAGGAAAATCAGTGCTGCTTAAGAATGTGCTCAACAGCACTGAAATGTTAGCAGGAAATGGGCGCTTTTACAAATTCAGTACCAATTGGTATCGAATTCCAGTATCGAGACAAGTATACTTTCGTGGCTAAGTATACAGTTCATTTTCTTCTGAATCACCAGTTAAAATAACTCAATATAAAACTGGAAAGGAACATTTGTGCGTTAGGGGTTTCAAAATTAATTGTTTCTTTTGTGCACCGTGATGCAGACGCGGACGAAAAAAAGTGTGTTGATAATAGAGATGTACAGATGTATTGGCCGAAGATGTTATGGCATTTATTAATTTTTGTTAACATTTGATTAAAAATAATTTACGTTACAGAGAGTAACATATTGTTTCAGAACAAAATAAAAATAAAGAATCTCCAGATCCGATCATGTAATCGGATATCGGGCCCAATCACACGGTTTCAGACTCAATCGGAATCGGACGTTACCTCCCGATCAAGAATCAAATATTTGAGTCCTGATCAGGAGGTAACATGCACTTCCGCTTAGACTTCTTTCTTGACTTCGCACAGAAACAGCAATGTGTGCTCATAAACGCCGGCAATTTGAAACACGGAAGTAGCTTGAAGCAGAAAATGCAGGTATGTTTGCGTTCTGGAGGTATTATAAAGTAGATGACGACAACACTGCCATGGCAAACAGTGAGATATGTAAACTTAGGTTTGCCTTTTGGGTATTTTAAGTTAAGGGACAATAGGTTTTCTATTAGATTTTTAAAATATTTACTGTTGCACTGACTCAAGCCCAAATCTGAAGAATTGATGTTATTTATTACTTGATTGTTCAAGCTACCCCACAGAAGTGCTCTGTTTGTTAACGGAATTATTGAATGTTAAAATAAGGTGAATTAAATAAAATATTAGGATCTGTTTCTTCACTCTTTATCCTTTGTGTATGTAATATAGTAGAATCAGATTGGGTTTCAATATTGAAGGATATTTAATATCAAATGTCTCAGACTCGAGGATAAAAAAAACTGATCTGGACATCACTAGTAAATTACAGCAATTTTTATTTGGGGGCAAACTAATTCTTTAATGACATTTATATACCTGCAAAATATGCATTTAGAGCATAAAAATTACCTTTTCGATTAAGAAATGTGCATTTTGCCAGCAGTAGAATAGATATAGGAACTATTATTTTGGGCAAGGGTGCAGGATAAGATTAATATGAAGTATAGCATCAGGAAATGGGTAACCTTGGAATTAAGATGTTTTGAGTTTACCAAAATAGACGCTAACTGCAACCCTAAACTGAAGTGTAAACAGCCTCATTACAGACCAAAGTAATTACTAGCCTTTACTCCCAGTGTTTCGTGCAACCGTCACCTTTTCTCATGCAAAGGGTGTGGTAAAATTCTCCACATTTTCTCCAGTCGTCAATCCCTGCGATCCACAACAGACTTGTTGGGACAAGCATCTAGCACCGGTTCAGATGAAGAGCGAATGATGAAATGCTACAGTAAATCCCATGAAAAAAAAATGTGGAAGAAAACATCTGCACTGTGAAACGTATTACACAGTTTGATAAACCAATTTAAAGGGCTGTTGAGGAAGAACTAAACATAAGTTGTTTTGTTCTTCACATTAAACGGCTGCCCTTTTCTCTCAAACCCCGCCGTTGACCTGAGCTCCGCCATGCAGGCGTGGAAGCAGAACAGCCCCCGTCTGGCATTTTGCTCGGCCATTAAATTTTAAAACCCAGTCAGTCTACAGAGAGAACTCATCCCTGCGGGGCGCCGCGCTTATTCTACAGCTTGGCACACTTTTCTCCACCCCCTTCCCCCAAAATCTCCCGTTATGCATCCCATCTCAGTCTCCAGACCACCAATCCAGCAGCTGAGGACAAGAGCGAGGGAAGAAAGAGGAAGATAAAGGCTGAAAGTTTAGCTCTGTATACTCTGCAGTCTGTGTATAGTTCTATTCCTATCTGTAAATTCCCAAGAGCATATATAAAGTCATTTTAGCAGATGATAGTCACTCAATGTGGCTGACGTGTCACTTCCTTCTGCTTGGTGACTGTGGTTCTTACTCATAGAACTATAGGGTGTATTTCCTCTTAATCCCAGCTTGTGTATTTTCCATATTTGTCCATTGAACATTAAAGTGACCAAACATGAAATACTGCTGTTAATTTGATGTTTGCTCAAAGCTAGACATGTCATTGCATGTTCTTGAAAAAAGGAAGACAGTCCTGGTGCATCTCAGTGGATAAAGGGGATAATCTCTTGCCTTGTTTTGAAAAATAAAACTAATATATTTTAATTTGAAAGTATGATATGACTTTTTTTAAGAGTCTACAGTAGATGCTGACTCTTTTGATGAATTGATGGGCATTGAAAGTACACGCACCGGCCACTTTATTAGGTACAGCTTACTAGTACCAAGTTGGACTCCGTTTTGCTCTCAGAACTGCCTTAATTCTTCGTGGCATTTCAGAGAATCCTCAGAGATTTTCCATATTGGCATGATAGCATCACGCTGTTGCTGCCGTTTTGTCGGCTGCACATCCATGATGCGAATCTCCCGTTCCACCGCATCCCAGATGTGCTCTATTGGATTGAGGATCTGGTGACTGTGGAGGCCATTTGAGTACAGTGAACTCCTTGTCATGTTAAAGAAGCCAGTCTGAGATGATTCACACTTTATGACATGGAAGTAGCCATCAGAATATGTGTACACTGTGGTCATAAAGGGATGGACATGGTCAGCAACAATACTCAGGTAGGCTGTGGCACTGAGACGATGATCAATGAGCTCAAAATGTGCCAAGAAAATATCCCCCATATCATTACACCACCACCACCAGCCTGAATTGTTGATACAAGGCCGGATGGACCCATGCTTTTATGTTGTTGACGTCAAATTCTGACCCGACCATCCGAATGTTGGTTGTGCATGTTGTGCATTCAGTAATGCTCTTCTGCAGACCTCGGTTGTAACGAGTGCTTATTTGAGTTACTGTTGCCTTTCAATCAGCTCAAAAGAGTCTGGCTATTCTCCGTTGACCTCTGGCATCAACAAGAAATTTGCACCCACAGAACTGCCGCTCACTGGATATTTTCTTTTTTGGACCATTCTCTGTAAACCCTAGAGATGGTTTTGCGTGAACAACCCAGTAGATCAGCAGTTTCTGAAATACTCAGACCAGCCCGTCTGGCACTAACAACCATGCCACATTACTTGGTTCACCTTAAATTAACTTTCTTCCCCATTCTGATGCCCGGTTTGAACTGCAGTATATTATCTTGACCATGTCTATATGCCTAAATACATTGAGTTGCTGACATGTGATTGGCTGATTAGAAATTCACATTAACGAGCAGTTGGACAGGTGTATTTAATGAAGTGACCGGTGAGTATATACAGACAGACAAATATGCTTTTGCTGCTCTATTAATTTTTTTCTTTCAAAGTGTATAGAATATTTTTCAATATATATATTTTTCTTGTTACATTTTTTTGCTAAAATGAATGTTCAAACCTTGCAATTTGTATGACAATGTTTAAAATAAAAATTGTTGTTCAAAAAACAAACAAAATATATTTTAGGTGTATAAATCATCTCTGTCTCTGAGAGAAAACCTAAAATATGTGTTACCAGCCCAAATCCTGAACAATACTTTTAAAACAAAGGAAAACAATGGATGTTTTGAGATTACGGAAATTAATAAGTAAATTATTTGAATGAAAATGAAATCATGTCAAAAATGCTTATTTTTGGTATTGAAAAAAATATTTGACAATTTAGTCATTGACAACAATGTTTCCAAATTCAAGCTATGTATTTTTGTAAATAAATTTGCATCAATCCTAGGAAAGACTCAATCTCTGTGGGCATCAACAATAGAGCATTTCACATTTTTTTTCCATAGACATCTTAAAAAAACAACAACAACAATAAAAATAATTATTATAATCAACAAAATCTTCCGAAACTCAAAATCTAGTTTATTAAAAACTAATTTGACTAATTTGTTTTAATTATTTAAAAAGTTAGTCATAACAAGACTAGCCTGTGTTTTTATTTTAATAAATCAGTACACGTTTTTTTTTTTGTGCATAATGTTGTCTTGAGCCTGCTGTTTGAACTTCCTAATCTAAATCATGCAAGTTACCGTGCTTGCATTATTTATTTATCGTTCGTCCATTTATCTATTCACCTAGCACAGACATTACTTTGCTTCCGTCAAAAGAGCAAGAAAACAAACCTATATATATATATATATATATATATATATATATATATATATATATATATATATATATACTGTCTGAAAATTCTATACTTTTGTTACTTCTGTAATGTTAGATAACCCAAATATCATGAATAAGATATGTTACCTATCTATCCAACTCATAATAATTGTGAGAGAAAGAGAGAAAGAGGAAGAAAAGATCCTCATTTATTCAGTAGGTTTTGCAGACACAATATTCAATAACATTTCTGCTCGTTGTAGACTGGTTTTTACATATGCAATACCTACAAATAAATTTCGCTATGAAGAATATGAATGGTTTCATTACCTGAATTTAATTACCTGTACCGTGCATTCAGCAAACAATGTGCAAATGCAGTGGCCTAAAGGGTAAATAACCCAAAAACGAAAATTTGCTGTTAATTTTATTCACCCTCAGGCTATCCAAGTTGTAGGTGACTCTTTTGTTTGTTTTTCAGTGGAACATTAAAGAGGATTTTAAGCTGAAAATGTGGTCTTTGGTGGTACATTATATGAAAGACAACAGCTAACGGCATTCTGAGACCCGAAAAAACAAACAAATTGCATATATATTAAAAAAGAAATTCATTAAATTAATACCTGGGACTCCTGATAATACAAAAAAGTTATAAAAAAATGACAATGTCAAGTCAACAGCAACTTTAAATATATGTTTTCTAAAAAAAAAAAAAAATGGTGACGAGTTGAATACTTATTTACCGCACTGTATGTATATAAATCACTCACACACTATTCGTATACTGTCACACAATAGCACATTTTTTTATTTATTTAAAGAATTGATAAAGTTAGTGACCCCTTATATTTTTATTAAAACATCAAATGGCACTACTATACAAGTATAAAAAAATTTAAATGGTGTTTTACAGAGGAATAAAATAAAATAAAACTTAATTACTAAAAAAATTACACATATAAATAAATAATAAATATAATAAATAATTAAATAACAATAAATACATCTTATAAATGACGTTTTATGAAGTAAATTAATAATTAACAGCTAATCTTATGCTTTGGGATTAATTTTACCTTAAAATACCTGCTGATTGGTATTTGATGGCTATATCTGAACCCTGTTTTTTTTTTTTTTATTCAATGCTCTCTGATTCTAACAAACCCTGCCCTCATTTAACTCCAAAATCCAGAGGGAGTTTTCAGTTTTGCCATATTCTCTCCAGCTGAACTCACAAACTATGTCAGGTGCAGGGAGGGGAGTCTCGACAAGTGACCGTTCTGGAGGCGAACGTTGCACCCTTGACTGCTTTAACCCAACAGGCCTGTCATGTCCTGTTGTCAAGCTGGCTAAGCAGCCCGAGCCTATGCTAACGCGGGGGCTGTTAACAAACGCACCATCCTCCTGGCTAAATTTGAGCAAGGTCACCTGAGCCAGCCCGCGCAGCTATCGAACGTGACCTCATGCATCACAGCTTCGCAGACAGAAGATAAAATGCAGAGAACGTCGGCTCATGAAAGTGTGAATTAATAACCGTCTCTGCATAGAATCTGGGTCACTGAATCTCCTCAACCTACTCCAGAAATAAGCAGAAAACAGAGCATAATGCGGTTTTACAGGTTAAAATCTGGCTGGTTGAAAGAGGGGAGAAAAATTAATCACGGTTTATGTGAACAGTCTAAAATAAACACACGGCTTGGCTTTGGTTTTCCATGCCAGGACTTCCAACAAAAGGCCTTAGTTATTGCTCGCGATTCATTATTTCTGGCCATCGTACTGCTTTCTAAAAATATTTATTCCTTTGGGATGAATTGCTTTCCACGTGACTTGCATCACCGCAATTGTCGGAGGACAGAAAAAGGGGAGCTGCTTGTGGGCCAACCTTACAACAGCGCCGAGGATTGGTTTCCACTGACAAAAACAGTCCGGTTTCTCACACAGCTGAGAGGAAGGGACGCTTTGCTGCCAGAAACCTCACAGTAGATTGGAAACTGAAGCAGCGGTGGATGTCGTCATGGCATTTTACAAAAACACAGAATAAAAGAAGTGGGAGTGGGAAGTTACGTGAGAGAAAAACAAGTTCTGCTTGATTTCGGTTCTGAGAAAATGAGGCGATAATGGATGACTTAATTACAGTACCAAGAAGAAGAAGAAGAAAAAAATGTAACTATGAACAAAGTTACTTTGTAAATGACACCGCTGCTCTATTGAGACATTTTTGACAAGGAATGAAGTGATTAGCATAGATGACCATGTAAACAAGAGTAGCCTGATCCTGTTCCTGGAGATCAAAACTTCTGTAAAGTTCAGTTCAACAACCTTGATTGAAAACTATTGGACAAGGGTATTATAATATTCATACTATATAAAATAATCCACAAAAATAAAAGGGAATGAAAACTCTCAGCTAAAAATAAAAAATGAGCTGGGGAAAAACGAACGAGTCCTGTGCAGTATTTAATTGGATGGTTTTACTCTCTCTCAAGCTGCAGTACACAAGACGCAGAAAGCACTACACTATGAAACCTATTCATTTAAAAAGATAACATTGTCAACTAGGTTGTGCGACATTGGTCAAAACATCTTAATATTCCACCGGTGGATTTTCTGCTCTAGTACTTTATTAGGGACACAGTACTAGTACCGGGTTAAACCCCCCTTTGCCTTCAGAACTGCCTTAATCTTTCGTGATTTGCTCAGCGATTTTTATCCGTATTGACATGATAGCATCATGCAGTTGGCTGCACATCTATGATGCAAATCTCCTGTTCCACCACATCCCAAAGGTGCTCTATTGGATTGAGATCTGGTAAATGTGAAGGCCATTTGAGTACAGTGAACTCATTGTCAAGTTCAAGAAATGAATCTGAGCCTGAACACCCGCCAGTGACCTATTCCCATCTACAACTTCTCCACGATGACCGTCCAGCATTCTCCAGCCTCCGGCGCCTAGAGTGCAGCTCTGCACAAGTAGTTAGGCCAGAGGAGTAATGGTTGTGCCCAACTGAGCCTGATTTCCCTCAAGGTTTTTCCCTTCTCTTTCGTCAATTGGTGAAGTTTGTTTCTTACCATGTCACACTGGCTTGTTTGGCTCTGTTTCAGTGATTGGACTTTCAATAGTGAAAGTTAAATCACACTGAACTAAACTGAACTTCAACCCCGAAAACTCGACTGACACAATTTCAATGTACTAGAACTGCTATGTTAAGCTAGTTTGACACAATCTACATTGTAAAAGCGCTATAAAAATAAAGATGAATTAAATTGTTTTACTAGTAAAAATCACTTATTTAGATATACTTAGTGACAGAATTCAAGCAAATGTGTCTAACATATTTAATAATTCAGCATCAGAATCATCAATATTAATATCCTGGTGTCAACACAGCCCTGTTCACTGGGGAACATAACCAAGTCCACCACCTCAAGCCCATACCAAATTTAGCATTTGAATCAACAGTACACTTTTTTAATCACGTCTTCAGAGTATTTTTAATTTTATCTTAAAATATTACAACAGTATTGATATTGTATTAATACTAAACAGAGTTATTACACCATAATTAGCTGCATTTGAACAAGCATTGCAATTAGGACGCCATTTAAGCCAGTTATGAATCTCATAATCAAACATAATGTTCTTTACTTTTCGATCACTCATTATGTAAAGATCAGAGGCTAGTTGGATTTAGTGAGCATTTACCAGTTAAAAGCGGTCACTCTAAATGGGATATTCCTAAACCAGTAATGCATCTAATTGTGTGTGTGCTTGTGTATGGAGTAGCTTCCTTTAGCTAAACCACAACCTTGTATATTGTTGAATAAATAAATACCTAAGTACTTATCTGACAATATCATACTACCACCACGATAGTATATATTTTTTTTTTTGTAAAGGAAAAAGCTTCTACTTCAAACAACAACGCAAGTCTAGCCTTATACAACAAAAAGAGCCTGTTTTCCGGCTTGGTATACACACAGCATGGATGCCATCAATTGTTTATGAGCTGGTGAACACAACCACTCATTTCCTTCTATTCTTGAATCATTATGATGTTTCTTGTGTAAGGAACAGCCAAAGGCACGAAGTCACTCTTCGGGGTTATCCAGACTCTAGTTTTAGGAGAGGTTTAGGTTATCCAGAGAACTCCCAGGGGGAAAGGATTCCCCATGCCAATGGTTCACAAGTTCATCACTGAATGAACTATTTATGAGCGCTAGAAAGATACAGGAACGGCTCAAACAGAATAACGATGGGCCACAACACTGATAGACGAAGGAAGAGGAGATCCTGGAAGTGGATGTGTGAGGGGGGGATTATATATCACAGTGTGCTTTGAACTAATATGTAAAGGCATTTTGAACTTGGCGGATAGCAGAAAGAGGGACTAACGGAGGGTGAGAAGCAAACAGAGAGATAAAAGAGAAGGACGCCGAATGACAGGGACCACACACAACTAATCAGTTTTTATAGATTGGGTTGATCTCCCCTTTGTCTAACAAATGCCAGAGGGTGTCAGGACCTTGTGATAGATTAGAGGTCAGCAAGACACTGAATGTCTTTACAGGGCTTGTGTTTTTTTGTTGTTCTGGGCATTTACCAGCTACGCTCAATGACAACTGAAATTGAAATCGATCGTCCGATTGTAAATCATTATTGAAAACTGCTCAGATAGCACCCCTTATTATCATTGCCATGTCAAAATGATAAGTAGCATGGTATTTCAGGAGAAAACGCACTGATATGGAGGACCAAAGGGAAGAGTGAGAGTCTAATACATTTTAACTGTGCTGATAGGAAAGCAGTCTATCCTGTAGGCAGCTTTTGTGATATCTCCAAGCTCTTACGGCAGCAAGTAGAGTTAAAGAAATAAAATCGTAATGACCATTAACAGTTATGGTTTTTAAATAATTAAATTCTTTAAAATATGCATCAAGGCAAGACAAATCCATCAGCTTTGGACTACAAGGCTGCGATTAAACACTTCGCAATTGAGGTCATTCAAGATTGCAGGGGCAGGACTTCAAACTCGAGAATTACGGCTTACAAACTAAAATGCAGCCAGGAATGGCGCAGAGAAGCAGGGAAAGTAGCACAACCTACAATTTACGGCAGCATTTTTTAGCCTATTTTGCAGCCCAGCAAACTGACAGGTTCTATTCCGCTGGCAGAATCATCAAGGGCAATTCAAGAGCATACGTTATGATCTAGCTTTTATAACACAGACGATATATTACATGCCTAGGGAGTCTGTCAAGAGAGAGATGGTTTAGCAGACAACATGGAAAATGAAAACCCTACCTGAAGCACTAGAGGCTCTGGATTGAAAGCCAAGGTCATCAATAGTTGCATCCTTTCCGTGTCTTTAAGGTTCTTGAGAAGGAAGCTTCCAGAGTCCTTTGTCTCAGCGTACCTCCTGACTATTCTGTCCAGCAGTCTTTGGGAAGGACAATGAACGAGATCTGACCAACCTTCCACAACGTCTGGAGTTAAGAGTCTGACATCCCCGTTAAGTCGGGCGAACTCAGTCTTATACATGGCCTGGATGAGATCGCAACGAGGTCGACCCGTCGCTCGCTTGCAAATCTTCTGATCAATATCAGCAAGTTCTTGGTTGGAACCCAAACGCTTGAGTACAATCCTTCGCGTACCTTCACGAGGCTCCCCGTACTGGGCGAAAAAAACGTTTTTTACATTGAAGACATCTAGAAAGCGAAGGCGACCCCATGTCTCGAAGGATATTTGTCCGTTCATAAACTTCCGACACCAACTGGTGCCAAAGCAAGCCGGACACTTGTTGAGGTTGATGAACCTTCGGTCAGTGAGTTCGTTCTTTTGAAAAGATGCAAATAGGTTGTGCGTGTTCATCAGCAAGATGACAAACAGCCCCAAAAGGAAGAGAAGCTTCAGACACCGGTACAAACGGCCAAGCTTGAGAGGGAGGAAGCGCAGCATGTTCGTGCACTAGCCAAATGGGGCAGGGGTAAAGGGTAAAGGGGGAAAGGGCAATGAATAGTGTAAGGGACTCAATGGATCTCCATCACTTGTGCTGACTCATCGCCTCGAGTTCCCAAAGGGGAAGAAACTTGCACAGTCCCCCGTTCAAGTCCTCGCTGGGCTAAGGCATTCTTATAGCCATTGCTCTGGAGCGCCAATCCACATAAAAACTGCCCTGCAAAGAAGCACAGAGGAAGATCAAACATTGCATTAAGTTGCATTTTACCAAGGCAACAGCATGGAAAAAGAGGAACTTGCCAATTTCCTATTACGGACAGCTTCACACTATTTGAACACCTACTTTCCATGTCTCCATTCCTCAAATTTCTGCTTTCCCAGGGTATAAACCTCTAAGCAAAACCAAGATTGTCCGTTGTTTGAAATGTTTAACAAATTGGAAATGTTCAGGTCATTTGAGCGAACGCATTGCTTTCCGAACTGTAACAAGATGGATTTCTGCCAGACCAATAAACGGTGAGACACTCTGTACCAGACTGTGCTGGCTCATATTTCCCTCAGAATAACTCCTAACAACTACAGATAAAAATAACGTTAAAACGAGGGAGTCAAAAGTGACTGTTTTAAAAAGTGAACAAACGTTAAGAGAGAGAAGTTCTCTTTGGAAAAAAAAATATGTTCAGGTAAGAGTTTATCATACCGCTCATCAACAATAAACACAAATGCTCAAATCACCTACAAATCAAGAAGAAATTCTTTTAACTTTCAAGCGGATGCGCTCCTCTGTGTATTACCAAAAGAGTCGTGCTGAGCATAGTTTAACCTTTGATCAGAGTTGCCCTGGTAAGTTTTAATCTCTCTTTGAAGATTCCTCTTTGAAATTTCTAGTGTCACCAAGGTAATGTGGGGAGGTGAAACAACACAGAGCTCTGTGTGAACGTATCCGACACAGGGGTGTCAGCGATTCTGATGATGCACATCAACCAGAGATGCAAATGAAGCCTATGAGGTAAGCACCTACAAGTGGTGTTGTTCTAATACTCTCAGTCATTTTTACACTATAGTAAAACAGGCGATTACTTTACCACCCGATGCAAGAAATCAAACCCTCACAACCAAATTCTTTATATGGTCGCTTACCATGCAAATGGGCCGTTTTCAATTAAAGCTCATTACACCATGGCTATTAAAAGTGATGGCTTTCGAGAGCTCTGCTCATTAGTAAACGAGTCAGTGTGATTAGCTAGCATGTTGACGAATTTCTGTGCATTTTAATTGACCTTGTGAGATGGAGTTGCCGTGGGGGTGGAAGAGAGAATCTACACCCAACATGATAACTCGCGTTTATTCTGCAATTCCCATAAGGACAGCAGTTGTAGGCAAATCCTGTGCATATTTCACCATAATGACAGACAAAGGCAGGTTTAAATTATACTGTGCATTCTTTAAGAACATTAGGATAGGCATTCTGTTGACAAATAATAACATTCTTCCTGCAAATGTTCAGTGCCTGACTGTTTTGATTTTAATTAGTGATCACTTTTACAGTTCTTGTTACACTCTAATTAAAATTAGTCACACATTTCCAAGCAAAATATTCATCTTCAATTAAAGATCTTGATATTCCCAGCATGAGAATACATTTAAAATGTATCTGGATTAGGTTTTTAAAACTTTTATTTGAAAACAAAATGTCAAGGGTGAAAAAAAAATGTTCCCTCAGAATTCAAAGATGTTAATTTATGAAAATGAAACAACATACTTCATTATATTTGAAATGATTAAAACTTTTATAAATGAATACTTGCACATCAAAGACAATGACAGTGAAAAAAAGAATTAAAACGACAATTTACATCTTATTGCACTTATGGCGCGTGTCCAATGAATGGTACGGTTCGGTATACTTTTATGGCCATTTTCACTGTCCATCCATTTTCACTGTTACCCTTTCCAATGGGTACCAAAGACGGAGCCAGACACTATTGGTTTACAGCAATGATCTCAAACTCAATTCCTAGAGGGCCACAGCTCTGCATAGTTTAGCTCCAACCACCTACAACTCACACCGTCTTGATCTCTAGTAGTCTTAAACACCTTGATTAGTTGGATCAGCTGTGTTTGATTAGGGTTGGAGGGATTGCTGCGCAAGATTATTGAAGTGCTGCTGACATTCACAAACAGACAAATGCGAGAGAGACGCTTAACAAACAAAGGAGTAGCCAAAGAAAACAAAGGAGCAAATGATTCTTTCAGCAACCTAAAACATGAACACAAACTGCCATGTTTAATTATTATCCTCACCTTTTGGACTATTATAAACTTGGAATGACAGAATTTCTTTAATAAGACGTTAATATTGCATGTACGTGTGAAGAATAAAGATGAGAGGTTTGTACTGACTGAATATGTTTCGTTTTGTTTAACTCAAATAAGGACAAAATGTATGTTTTGGGCATTTTTGGTAACATTTCAGAGACTGTAAGGCAGGGGTCACCAATCCTGGTCCTGAAGGGCCGGTGTCCCTTCAGGGTTTAGCTCCAACTTGCCTCAACACACCTGCCTGGATGTTTCAAGTATACCTAGTAAGACCTTGATTAGCTTGTTCAGGTGTGTTTGATTAGGGTTGGAGCAAAAATCTGCAGGACACCGGCCCTCCAGGAACAAGTTTGGTGACCACTGCTGTAAGGCCTAATCCCCAACACATTGGCCCTTCCCCTAACCTCTACCCTTTGTTCTGTGCATTCATGTGAGGGGGTAAGGTTGTCCTTCTTGTCTTTAGCTTGAGGGCGTAGGGCTAAGGGAAAGGGCTAGATAGCCCTTGAAGCTGAGATTAAGGCTTGAAATCAAGGGGTACGGAAATTTCCCAGAACACACCAGCTGCACAAATTAGTATTTTTTGTCATTATTACAAATTTTTACAACAAATAAGCAAATGTTCTGATGCATTCATAACCACATTCGTGTTTTACATGCATTAAAAAAATGTTTGCTAAAACAAAAAACACTAAATTTCGCAATCTATAATCCATAATCTTAACTCCTGTATAGCAGTCCCACAACATACTTTCACATCTGACTCTCAAATCCCCTTTGAGAAATGTCTAGTGGCTGGGAATTACCTTTTTACAGTGTCTGGTATAATATTAATGTTGCTTTCTTGTGTTTACATAGATTAATATGGCCACGATGTAAATGCACAGCACAGTTACGATCTTATTGCCACATTATAGGTTATGTTAACATGACATAGTAGCCTTTAGTGATTTCCTGAAGATATCGATAAATACGCCCTCATCGATCTCATATGAAGCAAAGAAAATTGCGATGACATATGATGACGTGTGCAGGTCCCATTTCTTAGGGGTAAATTTTGAAGACCTTCCCCTTCACACTCTGTTTCAAGGGCCAAGGGGAAGGGTTGGGATACAAAAACAGATCCTAAGTCTCTGTATGTGTTCAATAATGTTTTATATTTCATTTAATTGGAGACTTTACAGTAGGCTGTTTGATAATCATCAATCTGCAGCTATAATCAAATCCTGTTCATGGAAAGGTTAGTAATTAACATTTATACTTAAGTATTTATGTGTATAAAGCATCTGTTTAGTAAGAAGTGCTTTTCGTACAACATGTGAACTTCAAGCAAGAATGACATCAACTTTCTGTTGAACACCATGTCTACAAAAAGGGTACCATTGGTACCATTTGACAGTGGAGATACAAGCCTGATAAAGGTGACAAGTCTGAACCATACCGTATCATACTGTACCACTCTGGAAACTAGGCATTAGGGATGATGCTGTACTATTGAACCATCGGTACCTTTAAAACACTGGAGCGCTTTAAAGCCGCAATTCATCAGCGGATCGATTGTAAGTCAGCTTGTAGACAAACTAGCTGATCGACATGACTTTGAAACGTTCCAGTGTCCGTGTATCTGTGTTTACACTCAGTAAACATTGGTGAGTTCATGGTGGATGATGACCTGACCTTGTGATGACCTTCACAGCCAATCACAGTCATTTCTGTAGAGCACATGAACACAATGGCAAATCAGCGCAGTTTAAGAACGGGCTAAACATCGCTCAAATATTAGCGGGAAATGGACGTTTTTAAAATCTCAGTACCAAATTCTAGTATCCTGACAAACTTAAAGGGCCATGAAACCCCCTCGTTTCAGCAGGGTGTTTTCACACCTCTACTTTGGAAAAAGTCTGAAAAGTAGGTGTGTCCAGCTCTGTTTAGGGGGGAGTATCGGAGGAAGAAAAGTGGGATGGTGTGGGAGTGTCTATTTGGGCACGCGCGAGTTTCAGAGTCAAAATACACACACAAACACACAGGAGAAAGTGATGGTGTTTAACCTACATGGACATCTGTAGTCGAATTATTTGGCAAATTATTAAATGGTGAACTTTAACTGCAGTTTGGCTCTTTCATTCAGGGAATTCATTCATGCCCCTCGCGACAAACAAGATATTTGATTCGAGGAGCTGCTCTAAGCGTGTATTTGCAATGTTTGATACCGCACGGCGAATGAGAGAAAAAACCTCCGCATTTCCCGGAAACTTAGATGCACTAGGCAGGTAGCGTCAGAAAGCCGCGTGTGTTATTCCGGTCACTAAATGCGGTGAAAACCCTACACAAGGTTAAAGTTTGGTTGTGGTGCTAACATGTTTACACTCTGTGCAATAGTTTGTTCGATACGAACAAACTGAATAAACAAAGAGCACTGCTCGCTCACTTACCAAATCTGTAGAGACAGGACAATCACCAGGAACTAGAGCCGCGTCTTTATGAAGAGAAGACTACAAGCGAATCCGGATCTCAGCGTTTGCAGATGAGAACAGCTCTCAGGTAATCAATGTTCCTCCTTAGACACGTAAGTTATTGTTGTCGAGCGTCGCGTACACTGTAATCCACACGTGAGTCTGAGCTCGCACAGAGAGAAAATGAAAACAAAACTTAACTGTAGCAAACTATAAAAGCAACACTTCACGCTTGTTTTGCCAATACAACGTGGTGTGAGTGTCGTCTAAACACTATGACAGTAATGAATATTAATGAAGTTGCACAATAGAGCGCGCTGATTGGTTTGAACTAAGCCTTACTTATGCATTAATGCATCACACTGTAAGACGTAATAAGACTCACTCTGGCACAGACGTCCAGTCTGCACGCTGGAATACAGGCTATTATGTCATGACCGTGACGCAGCTTCAAAAATTCGTTTCAAACCGGAAGTACGAATTTGCTTGAAATAACGCAAAAACAACCAATTTACACTTTTTAGTGAAATATAGGTGTCCTAATAGTGTTTTTAGCAGTGTGGGACACATATACGACTGTCAACAGCTCAAAACATGTGTTTTGGTGTTTCGTGACTCTTTAATAGCACTTTAATCATTAATATTTTAAAATCTCATCAAATGATTCATTTTTTTTGATTCATTAATGCTTGATATATTGTGCATGTCCTGCAAATTTAAAGTGATGCAAATTTTATAGTGATATTACACTTGAAGAGCTTTTCATGTTTTCATTTTTGACCCATATATGCATTCCATGAGCATGAGCGCTGCTATAACTGCAGACTACGATCAGGACAAAACATGGAGGAAATGATTTAGTACATAAACGTAGCAGCAATTAAGGTTTGGACACCTGGGAAATAACTCATTTGGAAAGCAGCAACATAAAAAAAGAGGCTAACACAGATCTCGATAAGAAGAATGTGCATATACTGCCTATTACAGAAGACGAGACTCGCTGAACGTTCATAAAACAACCGAGCCCGATATGATCTTCGCGTGCCATTTAACAGAATGACATCCCCGGTTTTTCACTCAGTGAGCAGAGACAAAGATAAACTGTGCATTTCTCTTCAGGAAAAAATGAGGCAGTCAAGGAAAGCCGTGATGCACTGGCGCTGGTTTGAGTACAGATTGGCAGAGCGAAAGCAAACAAGCTTCACTGCACGGGCTGCCTGCTTCACACCGTACCAGATTAAGGAGTTCTCGCTCCAGCAGTCAGGTCCATGTCCACCCACAGTCACGGAAACTCAATCATAATATTTCCAGACGCAGGGGCCTCTTTTAAATGAGTGACAAGTTGAAAGGTTTGTTGGGAGGGGGAAATGAACGCATTTCGCAAAGGTTCCTGCTGATTCTTTCACTTTGACATTTATAGGGTTGATTTCAGCCTTCTGTAGGATAAGCCTTTGGGAGGTATGATTCAGATCAAGACTCTAGCAAAGCAAAAATGACAATGGAATTAGATTTGATTTTTCCTCAACTATCCTTACAAGCCTTCCAAATGGTTTAAGTCACTTCGGTAAACGATCAATTTCTCGTATTTCAAGCAAAGGGCCACTAAAAGCTTTTAACACACTAGAATAATCCCAATCCATGGGTTCTTACTCCCTAGGAGATTTTCCTTATGTTGTTAAAACCATAATACAGATGTTGCAGTTCAAAAGTTAAATTAAAATGATCATTTTTGTTTTAATATATAGTTAAACGTGACATCAAATCTGACATTAATAGCTTTCTTAAATGCTCCAACTGCAACGAACACTTTCACTATTTCACCAATGCACAATGGATACATTGATGTCCTGATTTTCCTACATTTACAAATGACTACATGTGCTTTAAATCAAAACAGACACTACTGAACTTTGAGCTGATGTAACATAAACTGAACATAAGTAAATGTCTGCAACATGTTGTTCGATCTATGACATTGCTATATCATTTTCTTGATTATTGTTCGATGTTAAATAAGATGCTTTCTAGATCCATACGTGACTGCAGGGCCTCACAAACAACTATGATCAAACAACTACTCGACAGCAAGAATATGTGTTGATAAGTGATTCAGCAATATTGCACAAAAACTTCC
Source organism: Danio rerio (assembly GCF_052040795.2). Lineage (NCBI taxonomy): Eukaryota > Metazoa > Chordata > Actinopteri > Cypriniformes > Danionidae > Danio > Danio rerio. The sequence continues at coordinate 5,827,842 of NC_141044.1, forward strand.
ATATAACAAAGAAAGAGTTGCTAGACTTGCATGCAGGTTTTTAAAGACATCTTGTTCTTACAAAACTGCTATGAAAACCGTGTTCATACATTTAAAGGCACAGTATGTAATTTCACCACTAGAGGGCGCGTGTTCACAACAAACAAAGGAGTAGTTTGAGGATTCCATAGGAGTTGTCATCTTTCGACAGGACTCTGTATGTAATTTAACCACTAGAGGGTGCATATTCACAATAAACAAAAAAGTAGTTTAATGACTCCGTAAGAGATGTCATATTCCTACAGGACTCGCTACGCAAATCCACCACTAGAAAGCGTGTATTTACAATAAACAAAGGAGTAGTTTGATGATTCCATGAGAGTTGTCATCTTTCGACAGAACTCGGTATGTAATTTCACCACTAGAGGATGCATATTCACAATAACCAAAAAAAGTAGTTTGATGATTCCGTAAGAGATGCCTTTTTCCTACAGGACTCAGTATGTAAATTCGCCGCTAAGGCATGTATTTACAATAAACAAAGGAATAGTTTGATGATTCTGTGAGAGTTGTCACCTCCCTACAGGAGTTTCCTTCAGAAATCATGTTTATGGATGAGCTAAAGTATTGTAAACTTGCTATAATGGAAGAGTAAGTCTGGAAACTGTGGAAGCTAAAGAAGTTAAGAAGCAGAGGAGATTTTATTATGCCATGGTCCACCGCTTCTAGTTCTTTAGGTTATGATCAGAGGGGGAGGGGGTTGGGGGACAGCATAGTTTTAAGATACTAAATTGCTCTGTGCAGTGTAATAAAATGCACAACACATTAAAGCACACTTAATGTTTCCCTGTTTTCTACAAAACAAACTGGAAACATCAAAGAAAAGGACTCGTATCACTAGTTAAATAAGCTAATTTCTCTGGATTTGAACGTTCTTCAAAACATTTTTGGGATAACGCATCTCCGCAAGTTAAAATATACATATACACTAGTGGGTTTTGAATATTTTAATGATATTTTAAATGTCAGACTATGTCAGATAACTCTTAAAAATATGAATACGCTTTAATTTGTAGAAACTGGATCGATTGGGCATGCTGCAGCTCGCACTAAAGGCCCTACTGAATTGCACAACTTAAAAAAGGTTGACCTGTTCATCTGGAAATTCTGAATTCTGAATCCAAGATGTGTCTTTCCACACTCCGGGAGGCAGTCGTTCGTTTTCACGTTCACGACGGGCAACCAGAACTTCCAACACGCAGATGCAAAACAGCATTTAGTACCATTACCACAGTACTAATCACTCACTATGGAAAGATTTGTTCCTGCAAATGCGACTGACAAAACCAACCAACAAACACCAAACCAACTAGCCATACAGACACTGACTGACGAAGTCCAATAGCTAACCATCAGCTTGGTAAGCCCTGACTGGGCATGGGATGATGACCAGTCTCAAGGTTAACTGTGGTTTGAAAAGGAAAGGTTTTAAAACCGCTAAAATGTTCTCTTATACCTTTCCTGAGGTATATACAAGGATTTTTTTAAATATGTTTTTTATGTCTTGTAAATAAATGTGTTTTTGAAACTAACGAAGAGAGCAGAAGTCAATGACTTATTTGAATTATTTAGCCTGACATGTTTACTGTTCCAAAATAGAAATATTTCCTAAAATAAAATTTATTGTGTTCAATGCATTCAAAGATATTTAAAAAGAACTTATTTTGAAGCAGTAATCACAATACAGCTTTCTTCCAAACATTTTGTTGTGTTTAACAGAACAAAATGAAGTCAAACTGGTTTGGAGCAAGAGTGAGGAAATAATGACAGAATTTTCAGTTGTTGGTGAAACAAGCGTGATGGCTGCAATATGCAGCCTATGAAATTCATTGTCGTTATTTTTGGAACAACTTATCAACTTATAAAAAAAAATAAAAACACAATTAACGTTTTAGTGAGATAATATCCGCTTGTTAAGTGTGACGTCACGCGAATCGGCTTCCAGGTCCAAGCGCTCTATTCAACTGTATGGGGAGACTCATGAAATGGTAATAATAAACGTTTACAAAGCGATTTAATACTTTCGAAAATCACGATCGCAATATATATATATATATATATATATATATATATATATATATATATATATATATATATATATATATATATATATATATATATATATATATATATATATATATATATCCATGCCTTATTGTGGAGGATAGTAGCATCTGTGTTCAAGTCCAATATGAACTAAAGATAGCTGATGTTGTGCTGCAGCTTCTTTTGTTTAAAGGTAACTGTGTAGTAACTAATGCAGTGAAAATCGGTTTGCTAATTGTACACACATGAACACATTAGTGCATTGTATGACTTAACTTGATGAAATACGGTTATTTTCAGTCAATTTAAACAGTCCTAAAAACTTCAAAATTTTTACAGAAAAATCCTGGCCACCACTGCCGGTATTTTTCCGTAAATTTAAAGTTTTTTTTTAACAGTGTAAATAAATTAAAGCTAAATTATAAATGTTGTGTTGATTGAACCAAACAACATTACATTACCTTTATGTAACAAACTTAAGTTCACTCAAAAAAATATTCTTTTTTTTTTTAGGTAACTTAACTCAGTTACGTGGAACCTGTTGACATAAAAAAGTTAATTAAAGCCAACATAATTTTTTTGAGTGTATCCAATGGACAGAAAGTGATAAATTTTTTTATAAACTGTTAAAATTTTGGTATTTGTTATGTAGCAAGCCCAGCGGTTGTTGTGTACACTTTGACTTGATATAAAATTAACTATTTGTGTGATATGAATAAAAAGTGATCATATCAACTCAAGGCGAGGCAGTGGCGCAGTAGGTAGTGCTGTCGCCTCACAGCAAGAAGGTCGCTGGTTCGATCCTCGGCTCAGTTGGTGCTTCTGTGTGGAGTTTGCATGTTCTCCCTGCCTTCGCGTGGGTTTCCTCCGGGTGCTCTGGTTTCCCCCACAGTCCAAAGACATGCGGTACAGGTGAATTGGGTAGGCTAAATTGTCCGTAGTGTATGAGTGTGTGTATGAATGTGTATGTGGATGTTTCCCAGAGATGGGTTGCGGCTGGAAGGGCATCCGCTGCATAAAAACTTGCTGGATAAGTTGGGGGTTCATTCCCCTGTGGTGACCCCGGATTAATAAAGGTACTAAGCTGACAAGAAAATGAATGAATATCAACTCAAATGAGTGGCGACTTGGACCCGGAAACAGTATTACATACGTCACCAACACGTCGCCGCTTAACAGGCGGATTAGCTTATGAAAATGCTCTTACTTCACAATCGTTTTGTTTACCTGACATTTATAAATAGTAAACGCACAAACCTGTAATGGAAACCTGACTAATGACCGTTTGGAAAACAATGATGCAGAAATCCAGATCAGCCTATTCAGAAACAGACACATTTACTCCAACTTCCCTGATGACATGTTTTCATTTCCAACAACCTCATCCTGCCCACAGGCAGGCTCTGTTTTGAATTACCACTCCATTGCCCATAAAGTATCTCCTCCCTCTCAGCCTCAGCTCAGGCAGTGAAGGAAAGAAGAAAGCCCAAGCCCGAGGGCCACCGAACGCCGTTTACCACCAAAGCTCAGCTCAGAGTGTGCCAAAACTAGAGGTGCACAATGCCTTAGAACAGTCAGCACAAATGAACAAACAGCCTTCGAGGAGGAACTCAGAGTATGGAAAACCATAATGAGCCAACAAAGGATTTTGCTACATTGTGAATCAAGTGACGATTGTATTCATTCGGCCCTTGAGCAAGTGTAAATTCAAAATTGATTCTTTACTTTTGTAATTCACGTTTCTGCTTATATAGTTAATGATTTACCTGTGAAAAACAATCCACAAAAATAAATATTCTCTTCAGATCTTTAGAATTAATGCAATTTCTCAAGCTGACATCACCAACACCTCTCGAATATAAACCAAACCGAATATATCACACTGTATTACATTAATATTCCATGGGTAATTTACTAATTTATTTGCTATTTAAAAGATAACTAGACAATTTTTCTTTAAATCATATGAATATATTAGCATATTTTAACATTTAATTATGAACTTATTACAGTATAAACATAAACATCTCATTTATAACATAATAGAGTTCATTGCTGAAAACACTAGTCATCCTGCTCCTGCCTTTGCCTTGATTTGTTCACCGATGTCTTGTGCGTTGCTTTTTGTCAAGTGACAGTTTTTACATTTTAAAGGCTCTATTTGAACAATCTAAGTGCAAAGTCTAAAGCGCATGGCACAAAAACATTAAGGGCGTGTGCAAATCAACTATTTTAAGGACAAAAAAAATACACTTTGCGCCCTTGCGCATGGTCTAACAAGGTTGTGCTTATTCTCTTAAGTGTGTTTTGAGCGTAACGTGCATTAAACCAATCAGAGTCTCATCTCCCATTCCCTTTAAGAGTCAGTTGCGTCACGCCATGCTCTTTACATGGCGGACTTTGTAAGTGGGAAAAACGGAACACTTCACTAGTGAGAAAACAGTTAAACAGACCATCTGTGTGAGGACAAAGAACGAGCCTCCTCCAATCAGCCCCTTTACTTTCTCTTTACTTATAGTCTTTACTTTACTCCTTTACTTTCGTGGATAAGGAAGTGGTGTTGTATGCACTCCACTAAAGACATCCATTAGCCTGCATATTTCATTTTCATTTGTTAAGCGCAAAGATTTGTTTCAAAACTATTTCTAAATTCTGTTCTAATTTCCAGCAAACAAATAAGTGAACAATAATAACAAAGTAATATCCAAACACACGTCCTATTCTTATGTCCAGCTGGACAAATCTAAACTTGTTTTTATTAAAACAAATATAAATATGCATTTAATAAATAATACTGCTAATAATAATAACAACAACATTATACACATGCAAACTGTCATGAATAATCTGAAAAAGTCAAGATGAAAGCATGGAGGCAGTGGTTTTTATATTTATGTATAAAAAAAATATTATTGTAAAATTTTAATCCTTACATTGTTTTCATTATGTAAAGATATTAGTGTATTGCTGTACATCCTGTATGTACTTAGCAATGTGTAAACATTTGAACCTGCATAGGTGTATAACTAACGCGCTCTGCACTGGACTTTAAAGTAGCTTTTAGTTATGTAAATAATGTGGTTTATTTCAGTTCCTCAAAATATCAACGCACCAACAATGCGCCTTAACACACCTCCTTCTTAGACCAGCACACATTATGAGTGCACATATGGACACAAATGGATTTGTTATTTAAACAACTTGGCGTAAAATGTGTAAGTTAGGGTTGCGCCTGTCTGAAAATAGCAACAAATCACGCCATGCACATCTTGTGCCTTATTGCGCTGAGTGTATGAGGGCCCTAAAAGTCTGATTCATTTACAACATTTAATTGTAACATTTAATTTCAGTTGGCTTTATTTGCAGCTCCGCAATAAAACAAAGAAACACGTTAGGTTACGTTTAAATCAAAATAACGATCTCGATCAAAAGCATTCACTTCAACCTCCACTCCATCATTCGTGCAGTCTTTTCAGATGGGATGTGGGCCAAATCAAGGGTTACCATGGGCCAACATTGGGCATCTCTGCACTATATCAACGTAATATGCATTATGCAATACTTGGAATATACATTTACAAATTTACAAATAACATTAAAACCATTTAACAAGAACATTTACACTCTACCTCATCTGTGTCAAAGTTTATAATTAGTAATTTACTTAATAGACAATTTTGAGGGATGTAAACAATAACAACGGTCCAAATGTATTTCCTGTTTTACACTTTTCTTTTTCATGGCTTCCGAGAATCCCAAAATGTTGATAAATAATTGATAAATAATGTTATGAAAGCTGTTTTATTGTTAAACAACATTAAAACAATGATATGATTGAGTCACCTCTTGTCACTGTTATAAAATAGTTTGACGACAAGCAGGAAATGTTCATGGGCCAATGACATCCCCACATAGAAATGGTTTATAATGGACATGATTAGACAGTTATCTTATCATCAAATTACAGAATCTAAATAAACTTAAGAATGAAAAAGTATTTCTCCCTTGAAAGCGTTTATGCCTATTTGCATTATTATGGTGTTGTATAATCATTATATAATCAGTTATAGCATAAAATGATCTCGAAAAGACCATATTATTGATTATAGCAACAATTTCTCTTACAATATATCAAACAACAAAAATGATCCATCTTGAAAGGCCTATTTCTTTCTTTTTAAACCCGTTTTCTCTCCTGGACCCATTCTGGTATTGAATTACTTCTTTTATTTCATAATAAAATTAATACCAAGTTGAAAATACCCCTCCTATATATTTTAGAATTATTATTAAACACCCAGTTTCTTTCCAAAGGAAAATCAATGTATGACTGTGCAAGAATGTGATTGCAAATGCCATTGTGTGTTACCCGAAGCGTAGTGTCACAATACTTCATGCCTTGACTTGCAGAAGGAGGCATGCGGTTGATCTTTAAACAGATGTTGAGGCAGATAAAATATCTGATTCAAAATGTTACTGATTAAAACGTCACTTCCATAAATCCTTGACTTGGTACATCCAGTTGGACTTAGTGAAATAACTCAAAATAAAAATTTAATCAAAATGCTGACATTGCTTTGCAGTGATTTTAACATTTAAATATTTCAGAAATATTTCAGCATTAAGAAATTTAAATATATGTAGAAAACTCTGTAGTACACTCAAGTGTAATGTTACTAAACATTTGGAACAGGTTGAAACTGGATAAGTTGGCGGTTTATTCAGCTGAGGCGGTGTTCATTCAGAAAATAAATGAATAATATAATATAATATAATATAATATAATATAATATAATATAATATAATATAATATAATATAATATAATATAATATAATATAATATAATATAATATAATATAATGATAAATCACTCACAAATAAGATCTATAACATTTATAGAATTTCCATTTCATGAATATGTTTAAAGATGTTTAGTCAGTGCACTAAACACATTCACATTCATTTAAGAACAATCAAATAATTAGATTTATTGAATAGACTTAATGAACGTCGCTAAAAGAACGAGGATTATAATGTAAACACTCTCAGCACAAGTTTGAGATGTTATAGTGTATTAAACAATAGCATATTCAATCATTTATAATAAAATAAAATATATGGATAAATCATTTACAAATAAAATAAATAACACTTACAAAATTAACATTTCATGAAACTAAAATTCATTTCATGTGCTTAACCCATTTAACAATCATTTTAGACTCTCGGTTCAAGTTTGAGAACTTAAAGTGCATTAAAATAACAATATGATTAATTAACTTATAATATAATATAATATAATATCATTTAATATAATATAATATAATTTAATATTCATTCATTCATTTTCTTTTTGGCATAATCCCTTTATTAATTAGTGTTCGCCACAGCGGAATGAACCGCCAACTTATCCAGCATGTATTTTACACAGTGGATGCCCTTCCAGCTGCATTCCATCTCTGGGAAATATAATATAATATAATATAATATAATATAATATAATATAATATAATATAATATAATATAATATAATACAATACAATACAATATAATATAATATAATATAATATAATATAATATAATATAATATAATATAATATAATATAATATAATATTCATTCATTTTCTTTTTGGCTTATTCCCTTTATTTATCCGGGGTCGCCACAGCGGAATGAACCTCCAGCTTATCCAGCATATTTTTTACACAGCTGATGCCCTTCCACCTGCAACCCATCTCTGGGAAAATAATGTAATATAATGATAAATATTCACATTCTTCAGCAAAAGGTTGAGGATTAGAATTAAAACATTTTCAGCTCAAGTTTGAGACCTTATTGTGTATATTTTACACAAACTTTATTCCCCATTACATTAAGCATTTCACAATAGCCTTGTCATTAGCTTTTCACAAGCGGAGCTGCAGGCGCTTGGGTGAAGAACTGCAGTTGCCAAGGTTATCGACTGCAGGAGTCAATAATGTTTGATCACAAAAACAGTCATCCACAACTGCGCCGCCGCAGTCCGGCAACCCGCGCAGACAGTGATGAATGGAAACAAATTTTCTTTCGCATGCTAACAAATAAAAAACCACTCTAAATTACTGATTAACCGCATTCCCATTCACAACTGACACCTGAATCTTAACCTCAATGAAGCAGTCACTATGTCTCTAAAAAGCTTTCCTTTTTCCGATATTCTTGCTCCAAGAGAAAAGAACACAAATCCCAGTGTAAGCGAGTCCTTTAGGCAAATGAGTGCATTGTAGAGAGACAATCCAGCAAATGCTTCAGTTAAATCCGACACAATGTTCGCTTTGTTTTGGCAATATGCAACCAGACGTTCTTTCTGTCAGCGCCAACATGATGTCTTAACTTCATTAGAGGAGAAAGTCGCATTTATCAACTTCACAGAATCCACAGCTTGGACTGCCAAGATAGCAACAAAACAATAATAATAAGGCTTGATGTCTTTGTTTTTCCAAACTAGTGGGGGTTACGCCAGATGCGTATCTTGAAAAATAAGGCTTCATAAAATGTCAACACCTGATGTGGGGCTTGATATTGCGAGCTGCGGTTTTATCATACAGGTGTGCGTTTCTCGATTACAGTCTGTGTTCTGACAAATGAAGGATTAGGTTGCAGAACAACTTCTCAAATGGAGGGGCTTTGGCAGCACGAGCAAGTCTGTTTTTTTAAAAGCAAAACCGTGTGGTGTTATATTAAAGATTAAACAATAGTAATTGAGTAATAGTTGAGGGATAGTTCATACATTAATGAACATTCTGTCATCATTTACTGACTATTTTACTTGTTTCAGTTTTTAAAGCAAAATCATGTGTTACAAAGAATAGTAATTGAGTACTTGAAAACAATTTTAACCCCTTCAGACCTGAATTATGTTCCAAATTTCAGAAAAATGGGATGTCATGTGATGTCCATTGTAATGGACGCAGGGTCTGAAGGGGTTAAAGGCTCAAAAATGACTATGTTGTCATCATTTACACACTACTTTACTTGTTTAAATCCTGTATTAAAGCAAAACCACACTGAAAAAAATTATTTAAAGATGAATCCTTGGATTTACCCAATTTCTTTACGTTAAGAGGTTGTAAACATTTTTTGTGGGCTGAATTTAAACAAACAAATTAAGTTGAACATTACTAAACTTAATTTGTTTGTTTAAATTCAACACAAACAAATTGTTTGCAACAGTTCTGCATGCAACACTTTTTTTCAGTGCATGTGCTGGTATTATAAAGAATAGCAATTGAGTGCTTAAAAACAATAATACAGGGATAGTTCATCCAAAAATGAACATGCTGTCATCATTTACTCACATTTAACTTGTTTCAACGTTTTTAAAGCAAAACCATGTGCTGTTATTATGAAGAATAGTAATTGAGTACTTGGAAAAAAAATAGTAAAAGGAGAGTTCATCTAAAGATTAATATTAAGTCATTCTTTCCTCCCTATTTTACTTGTTTCAAACCTTTTTTAAAGCATAATCATGTGGTGTTTTTATAAAGAATAGTAATTTGAGTTCTTGAAAAACATTATTAATTGCATAGTTCACCCAAAATAAATATTCTGTCATCCTTTACTCACTAATTTACTTGTTTCAACCCTTCTTTTAAAGCAAAACCATGTGATGTTAAGAATAGTAAATGAGTACTTGAAAAACAATATTAAATGGACAGCTCATCCAAAAATGAATATTCTGTCATAATTTACTTACTATTTTACTTGTTTCAACCCTTTTTTAAAGCAAAACCATGAGCTGTTATTATGAAGAATAGTAATTGAGTACTTGGAAAAAAATACTAAAAGGATAGTTCACCTAAAGATTAATATCATGTCATTATTTCCTCCCTATTTTACTTGTTTTAAACTTTTTATAAAGCATAATCATGTAGTGTTATTATGAAGAATAGTAACCGAGTACTTGAAAAACATTTTTTAAGGCATAGTTCACCCAAAAATGAATATTCTGTCATCCTTTACTCACTACTTTACTTGTTTCAACCCTTTTTTAAAGCAACACCATGTGCTGTTATTATAAAGAATAGTAACTTAGTATTTGAAAAAAAAAAATATTAAAGGGATAGTTCACCCAAAAATGAATATTCTGTCATTATTTACTCAATATTTCACTTGTTTCAACCCTTTTTTTAAATCAAAACCATGTACTGTAATTATAAATAGTAACCTGAAACAATATGAAAGGAATAGTTCATCCAAAAATGAATATTCTGTCTTTAATTGTTGACCATTTTACTTGTTTCAACCCTTTTTTTAAAGCATTATCATGTGGTGTTATTACAAATAATAATAACTGAGTGCTTGAAAAAAATACTAAAGGGTTCATGCAAAAATAAACATTCACTATTTTACTTGTTTTAACCCTTTTTAAAGCAAAACTATGTGCTGTTATTATAAAGAATAGTAATTGAGTATTTCAAAAACACTATTAAAGGGATAGTTCACAAAAAAAATAAACACGCTGTCATTATTTATTCATCATTTTACGTGTTTCGAACATTTATGAGTACTCAAAAACTATTTTGTGCTGCTTGTACAAACTACTTATTTAAAATAAGCTGAATCAACACAATTACTGAGTGTTTTTTTTAGATGCCATCAACTTAGATGTTTTATACTCAATCCACTTACATTTGTAAAAGCAATTAAGTGAACTTAATTCATTTGTGCTGAGACAGCATGAATGAATAGTGTGGAACCCTGCACTTCTGTTTTACAGTGAGCTTCTTCTGTTAAATACAAAATAATTTGTTTTGAAGAATGCTGGAAAAACTGACTTCCATAATATTCATTTTTCCAATACTGTGGAAGTCAGTGGTTACAGGTTTTCAGCCTTCTTCAAAATATCGTCTTTAGCGTTCAATAAAGGAAAGGCACTCATGTTGATTTGGAACCACTGGAGAGAGAGAATACAATATTTTGCTGCTTGTTCCAACTACTTATATGAAATGAGCTGCATAAACACAATTATTGAGGGGTTGTTTTGGGACAACTTGTGCACAATTTGCACAATAGGTGCACAGTATGTTCACAATTCATTTGTGTTGAGACAACATGTGAAACCCAGCATTTTGTTTACAGAGAGTGACTTTCTTCTGTTAAACACAAAAGAAGATATTTTGAAGAATGCTGAAAAGGCAGACTTCCATAGTATTTGTGTGTCCTACTGTGGAAGTCAACAGCTACAGGTTTTCAGCTTCCTTCAAAATATCTTCTTCAGTGTTCAACAGGAAAAGAACACTCATGTAGATTTGGAACCACTTGAGGAAGAGTACACTCAAACAAAATGTGTTGTTGTTTGTTCAAATTACTTATTTAAAATGAGCTGAATAAACACAATTATCGGGTTTTTTGGCAGCAACTTAATTGTATTAACAAACTTAAGTTGAATGAACAAAAAACAATTAAGTTTTATGGTCCTGAAAACCTAATATTTACACAACATCAAAACTGCATTTTGATTGTCAGCCATGTTTAATAACATTATGTGAACGTTTTCAGTTAAAAACAAATCACACTGTAAGATCATCAAGAAGAGAAACAGCAATTTGGATGCCTTCACTCAATAAAAAAAATGATGTTTGCTGTTTGTTTAAACTGCTTATTTAAAACGAGCTGAAACAACATAATTTGTTTGGGATCAACTTAATTTTTTTAAGTTTAATCCACTTTAATATGTAAAAACTAATAAGCTAACTTAATTCCATGTTGTTCCAACCCAAATCGATTGCATGGAACCCAGCATTTTTAACAGTGTCCATACGTTTACAGTCACTGTGAACAGAATAGACACACAACACTTGCACCCGCATATCTGAAAAGTCTCAGCTTGATCAATAACTATAGGGTGTTAATGCTTAGCAAATCACATTATAATCCCGAGATGTTTCAGACTGCTCTGAGGTCAGCAGCTGAATCCTATCATGTTATTTCAAGTGTCAGATCAGTGCCAAGAAATCCGAAACCTACTTGACGATCTCCTGAGCTGTGCTGTTTCTGAATACAAGATGAGAGCAAGACATGATCAGTTCGTCTGGGTTATAATCAGTCTTTTCAATTAGGCTCAGAGTTTTACTTATACAGCTTAGATATGGTTAAAGTGTAGAAACTTTTTTGACACGTGTAACTAGTTTTACTACAAATACTACGGCTGAACAACTGATAATGGGTCAAAATCATGGTTGATTTGTGTTTACCAAGGTTAAACTAGAAGATGAGAGGTATAAGATGTAATGCATCAGTTTGTCTCGGTTATAACATGCATTTTGAACAAGTATTAGACTTACTTGATTTACATATCCATATCAGATATGGTTTTATTATAGTAAAAGTGTCAAAACGGTGTATTTTTATAGATACATAGATTACCCTTAGTTTTTACTACAAATGGTATGGTTAAACTATTCATAACGTGGTAAAACAATGGTTGATTTGAGGTAAAGTGGGTTTTATATTGGCATATTCATTCATTTTTGAACAGTCACACAGTTCCCATATTGTTTACCAAGCTACTTTGAACATTCGGTCCTAAATACGATGCAATAATGACTTCAAAACAATATCAGCACTATTTAATTGACTGTAAACAACGCTGTACTTTGATAGTCATTGGCTGCTAATATGATTTCCTAATATATTTTCTGAAATTATTAAAATAGGGAAAAGTCATTGAGGTAAAGGTGGTTTTATATTCGCACATTCGTTCAGTGACATGCTCCCTTTATTATTAACCGTGGTACTTAATATTCACTGAACATTCAGTCTGAAATTATGTAACGTACCTTAAGTATGACTTTAAAAGAACATTAGCACAATTTAATTGACTGTGAACAACGTTGTACTTTGATAGTCATTGATTGCTAATATGATTTCACTATTTAGAATTTGCATTGAATACTATTCTGCCAAGAAATCTGAAACCTACTTGACGATCTCCCGAGCTGTGCTGTTTCTGAATACAACATGAGAGCAAGACATGATAGAGTACATCAGTTTATAACCTGTCTTTTCAATTAGACTCAGAGCTTTACTTATACATTTCAGATATGGTTAAAGAGTATAAACATTTGTTTTGGCACAGATTGCCAAACCAGTTTTACTACAAATACTATGGAAGTTGCAAAATCAAGGTGAATTTGTGATTCAAAAGGTTAAAGACAAGGCAAGACATGATATATCAATTTGTCTGGGTTACAACATGCATTTTGAACAAGTATTAGACCTGACTTAGATTTACACATCCATATCCGATGTGTTTTATTATAGTAAAAGTGTCAAAACTGTGGGGTTTTTTAAGATACATTACCATTTGTTTTTACTACTAATAGTATGGTTAAACTATATAACATAGTAAAATGGTTGATTTATTGAGATAAAGTTGTTTTAATATTAACACACTGGTTCATTTCAGAACAGTCACACGGTCCCCGTATTGTTTACCATGCTACTTTGAATATTCGGTCTGAAATTCCATGCAAGTGTGACTTAAAAACAACATTAGCATTTAATTATCTGTGAACAATGTTGTGCTTTGATAGTCTAATATGATTACTGAATATATTTTCTGAAGTACTGACATTTATAGGGAAAAGTCATTGAGGTAAAGGTGGTTTTATATCCGCACATTCATCCAGTGACATGCTCCCTTTGTTATTTACCATGGTACTTTGAATATTCAGTCTTAAGTCATGTAATTTACCTTAAGTATGACTTTAAAACAACATTAGTGCAATTTAATTGACTGTAAACAATGTTGTACTTTGATAGTCATTGATTGATAATATGATTTCACTATTTAAAATTGCCAATGAATACTTTTCTGACATTATATTATTATTAAGGAGAAAGTAAATAAATATGTGAATATATAAAACCAACTTTTCCTCAATGGTTGATTTGTGGTGACAAAAGGTAAATTGAGGTAAAGTTGGTTTAATATTCACACATTCTGACTTTCTCTTTAATAAAAAGGTTCATTAAAGTATTCTTTGCGAATTCTAAATAGTGAAATCATGACGACTTTCAAATTGCAACATTGTTTACAGTCAATTAAATGGTGCTAATGTTGTTTTGAAGTCATACTTACATTACCTGATTTCAGACTGAATATTCAAAGTACCACGGTAAAACATAGTGGGAGCATGTCACTGAACGAATGTGCGAATATAAAACCATCTTTACCCCAATAAAAGGTAAAACTATAAAAGCAAATAACCTTCTTTATCTATGGTAAAACCTTGGGGTATCTTTATGAATATTCATTCTTCATAACAATAACATGAGAAATTTTACTACGCTCTATTGGTCCCCAAAATCCTACTAAGTTTGATGACTTTCCAGACGTTAGATTGACAAATAAAGCGTATAGAAATAATAATATTGACATAACATTCTTTTCGTCGACTTGTAGTAAACATTAAATACACAAACTGAATCATAAATGAACAAAGTGCGCTGTATTATACATGATTTTTTTGTGTTTACCATAACCTACTGGTAGAAAATGTCCAACAACAGAATTTGAAACTACCATTACA